>NC_072463.1:2235275-2425937 GCF_027596085.1 Anoplopoma fimbria | reverse complement strand
TTGATAATCACTTTTTTCGACATACTATACTATGACTTTTTTTCATGACTTTTTTCGACATACTATACTATGACTTTTTTCACATACTATACTATGACTTTTTTTTTTCGACATACTATACTATGACTTTTTTTTCGACATACTATACTATGACTTTTTTCATGACTTTTTTATACATACTATACTATGACTTTTTTCGACATACTATACTATGACTTAATCACTTTTTTGACATACTATACTATGACTTTTTTTCATGACTTTTTATTCGACATACTATACTATCACTTTTTTCGACATACTATAGTATGACTTTTTTCGGCATACTATACTATGACTGTTTTCAACATACTTTTTTTCCATGACTTTTTTCGGCATACTATACTATGACTGTTTTCAACATACTATACTATGACTTGATAATCACTTTTTTCGATATACTATACTATGACTTTTCATGACTTTTTTCAACATACTATCCTATGACTTTTTTACTATACATGACTTTTTTCGACATACTATACTATGACTTTTTTTCATGACTTTTTTCGACATACTATACTATGACTTTTTTTCATCATTTTTTCGACATACTATACTATGACTTTTTTTCATGACTTTTCACGACATACTATACTATGACTGTTTTCAACATACTATACTATGACTTAATAATCACTTTTTTCGACATACTATACTATGACTTTTTTTCATGACTTTTTTCGACATACTATAGTATGACTTTTTTTCATGACTTTTTTCGACATACCATAATATGACTTGACAATCACTTTTTTCGACATACTATACTATGACTGTTTTCAACATACTATACTATGACTTTTTTTTTTTTCGACATACTATACTATGACTTTTTTTCATGACTTTTTTCGACATACTATACTATGACTGTTTTCAACATACTATACTATGACTTAATAATCACTTTTTTTTTCGACATACTATACTATAACTTTTTTCATGACTTTTTTGGACATACTATACTATGACTTTTTTTTTCGACATACTATACTATGACTTTTTAATCACTTTTTTTTCGATATACTATACTATGACTTTTCATGACTTTTTTCAACATACTATACTATGACTTTTTTTCATGACTTTTTTCGACATACTATACTATGACTTTTTTCAACATACTATACTATGACTTTTTTTCATGACTTTTTTCAACATACTATACTATGACTTTTTTCATGACTTTTTTCGACATACTATACTATGACTTTTTTAATGACTTTTCACGACATACTATACTATGACTGTTTTCACCATACTATACTATGACTTAATAATCACTTTTTTCGACATACTATACTATGACTTTTTTTCATCATTTTTTCGACATACTATACTATGACTTTTTTTCATGACTTTTCACGACATACTATACTATGACTGTTTTCAACATACTATACTATGACTTAATAATCACTTTTTTCGACATACTATACTATGACTTTTTTTCATGACTTTTTTCGACATACTATACTATGACTTTTTTTCATGACTTTTCACGACATACTATACTATGACTGTTTTCAACATACTATACTATGAATTAATAATCACTTTTTTCGACATACTATACTATGACTTTTTTTCATGACTTTTTTCGACATACTATAGTATGACTTTTTTTCATGACTTTTTTCGACATACCATAATATGACTTGACAATCACTTTTTTCGACATACTATACTATGACTTTTTTCAACATACTATACTATGACTTTTTTTCGACATACTATACTATGACTTTTTTTGACTTTTTTCGACATACTATACTATGACTGTTTTCAACATACTATACTATGACTTAATAATCACCTTTTTCGACATACTATACTATGACTTTTTTTCATGACTTTTTTCGACATACTATACTATGACTTTTTTCGACATACTATACTATGACTTAATAATCACTTTTTTCGATATACTATACTATGACTTTTCATGACTTTTTTCAACATACTATACTATGACTTTTTTTCATGACTTTTTTCGACATACTATACTATGACTTTTTTCAACATACTATACTATGACTTTTTTCATGACTTTTTTCGACATACTATACTATGACTTTTTTCGACATACTATACTATGACTTAATAATCACTTTTTTCGACATACTATACTATGACTTTTTTCATGACTTTTTTCGACATACTATATACTATGACTTTTTCGACATACTATACTATGACTTTTTTATACATGACTTTTTCGACATACTATACTATGACTTTTTCAACATACTATACTATGACTTAATAATCACTTTTTTCGACATACTATACTATGACTTTTTTTCATGACTTTTTTCGACATACTATACTATGACTTTTTTTCAACATTTTTTCGACATACTATACTATGACTTTTTTTCATGACTTTTTTTTCGACATACTATACTATGACTGTTTTCAACATACTATACTATGACTTAATAATCACTTTTTTCGACATACTATACTATGACTTGATAATCACTTTTTTCGACATACTATACTATGACTTTATAATCACTTTTTTCAACATACTATACTATGACTTTTTTTCATGACTTTTTTCGACATACTATACTATGACTTTTTTTCATACTTTACTATGACTTTTTATACTATGACTTTTTTCGACATACTATACTATGACTTTTTTAATCACTTTTTTCGACATACTATACTATGACTTTTTTTCATGACTTTTTTCGACATACTATACTATGACTTTTTTCATACATACTTTTTACTCATACTTTTTTTTTCGACATACTATACTATGACTTTTTTTTTTCACATACTATACTATGACTTTTTTAATGACTTTTTTTCGACATACTATACTATGACTGTTTTCAACATACTTATACTATGACTTAATAATCACTTTTTTCGACATACTATACTATGACTTTTTTTCATGACTTTTTCGACATACTATACTATGACTTTTTTTCAACATTTTTTCGACATACTATACTATGACTTTTTTTCATGACTTTTCACATTACATTACATTACATATTATACTATGACTGTTTTCAACATTACTATAGTATGACTTTTTTCGACATACTATATTCACCCATTTTGACAGGCTACCATGCAAGGTGCCACTTTTTTCAGACTATACTATGACTTCATTTCCATCCACTTTTTTCGACATACTATACTATGACTTTTTTTCATGACTTTTTCCCAACATACTATACTATGACTTTTTTTCATGACTTTTTTTAACTATACTATACTATGACTTTTTTTTTCGACATACTATACTATGACTTTTTTCAACATACTATACTATGACTGTTTTCAACATAATCATGACTTTTTTCTTTTTTCGACATACTATACTATGACTTTTTTTCATGACTTTTTTCAACATACTATACTATGACTTTAATCACTTTTTTCGACATACTATACTATGACTTTTTTAATGACTTTTTTCGACATACTATACTATGACTTTTTTTCATGACTTTTTTCGACATACTATACTATGACTTTTTATACTATGACTTTTTTCGACATACCATAATATGACTTGACAATCACTTTTTTCGACATACTATACTATGACTTTTTTCATGACTTTTTTCGACATACTATACTATGACTGTTTTCATACTATACTATATACTATGACTTAATTTTTTCATCACTTTTTTCGACATACTATACTATGACTTTTTTTCATGACTTTTTTCGACATACTATACTATGACTGTTTTCAACATACTATACTATGACTTAATAATCACTTTTTTCGACATACTATACTATGACTTTTTTTCATGACTTTTTTTCGACATACTATACTATGACTTTTTTTCATGACTTTTTTCGACATACTATACTGACTTTTTTCATGACTTTTTTCGACATACTATACTATGACTTTGACTTTTTTCACATACTATACTATGACTTTTTTCATGACTTTTTCACATACTATACTATACTATGACTTTTTCAACATACTATACTATGACTTTTTTTTTTCGACATACTATACTATGACTTTTTTTCATGACTTTTTTCGACATACTATACTATGACTGTTTTCAACATACTATACTATGACTTAATAATCACTTTTTTCGACATACTATACTATGACTTTTTTCATGACTTTTTTCGACATACTATACTATGACTTTTTTCATGACTTTTTTCGCATACTATACTATGACTGTTTTCAACATACTATACTATGACTTAATAATCACTTTTTTCGACATACTATACTATGACTTTTTTTCGACATACTATACTATGACTTTTTTTCATCATTTTTTCGACATACTATACTATGACTTTTTTCATCACATACTATACTATGACTTTTTTCATGACTTTTTTCGACATACTATACTATGACTGTTTTCAACATACTATACTATGACTTTTTTTTTTCGACATACTATACTATGACTGTTTTTCATGACTTTTTTCGACATACTATACTATGACTGTTTTCAACATACTATACTATGACTTAATAATCACTTTTTTCGACATACTATAGTATGACTTTTTTTCATGACTTTTTTCGACATACTATACTATGACTTTTTTTACTATACTATGACTTTTTTTTTCGACATACTATACTATGACTTTTTTCGACATACTATATGACTATGACTTTTTTCAACATACTATACTATGACTTTTTTTTTTCGACATACTATACTATGACTTTTTTTTTTTTCGACATACTATACTATGATTTTTTTCAACATACTATACTATGACTTAATAATCACTTTTTTTGGCATACTATACTATGACTTTTTTCCATGACTTTTTTCGACATACTATACTATGACTTGACTTTTTTCGATATACTATACTATGACTTTTCATGACTTTTTTCAATACATACTATGACTTTTTTTACATGACTTTTTTCGACATACTATACTATGACTGTTTTCAACATACTATACTATGAATTAATAATCACTTTTTTCGACATACTATACTATGACTTTTTTTCATGACTTTTTTCGACATACTATAGTATGACTTTTTTTCATGACTTTTTTCGACATACCATAATATGACTTGACAATCACTTTTTTCGACATACTATACTATGACTGTTTTCAACATACTATACTATGACTTTTTTTCGACATACTATACTATGACTTTTTTTCATGACTTTTTTCGACATACTATACTATGACTGTTTTCAACATACTATACTATGACTTAATAATCACTTTTTTTTTTCGACATACTATACTATGACTTTTTTTCATGACTTTTTATTCGACATACTATACTATCACTTTTTTTCGACATACTATACTATGACTTAATGACTTTTTTCACGACATACTATACTATGACTGTTTTCAACATACTATACTATGACTTAATAATCACTTTTTTCGACATACTATACTATGACTTTTTTTCATGACTTTTTTCGACATACTATACTATGACTTTTTCATACATACTATACTTTTTTTCAACATACTATACTATGACTTTTTTCGACATACTATAGTATGACTTTTTTCGGCATACTATACTATGACTGTTTTCAACATACTATACTATGACTTAATAATCACTTTTTTCGGCATACTATACTATGACTTTTTTCATGACTTTTTTCGACATACTATACTATGACTTTTTAATCACTTTTTTCGATATACTATACAATGACTTTTTTTCATGACTTTTTTCGACATATATACTATGACTTTTTTCGACATATATACTATGACTGTTTTCGACATACTATACTATGACTTGATAATCACTTTTTTCGACATACTATACTATGACTTTTTTTCATGACTTTTTTCGACATACTATACTATGACTTTTTTGAAAAGACTTTTTTCATTAAAACTATACTATGACATACTATAATATGACTTTTTTTCAACATACTATACTATGACTTTTTTAACTTTTTTCGACATGCTATACTATTACTTTTTTTCGACATACTATGCTATGACTTTTTTTCAACATACTATACTATGACTTTTTATCACTTTTTCGACATACTATACTATGACTTTTTTTCATGACTTTTTATTCGACATACTATACTATCACTTTTTTCGACATACTATACTATGACTTAATCACTTTTTTCGACATACTATAGTATGACTTTTTTCGGCATACTATACTATGACTTGATAATCACTTTTTTCGATATACTATACTATGACTTTTCATGACTTTTTTCAACATACTATATGACTATGACTTTTTTCATGACTTTTTTTCGACATACTATACTATGACTTTTTTTCATGACTTTTTTCGACATACTATACTATGACTTTTTCAACATACTATACTATGACTTAATAATCACTTTTTTCAACATACTATACTATGACTTTTTTATCATTTTTTTCGACATGCTATACTATGACTTTTTTTCAACATACTATACTATGACTTTTTTTTTCGACATACTATACTATGACTTTTTTTCATGACTTTTTTCGACATACTATACTATGACTGTTTTCAACATACTATACTATGACTTAATAATCACTTTTTTCGACATACTATACTATGACTTTTTTTCATGACTTTTTTCGACATACTATACTATGACTTTTTTTCATGACTTTTTTCGACATACTATACTATGACTTTTTTTTTTCATGACATTTACTATGACATTTTTCATTACATTTTTCGACATATTATACTATGACTTTTTCAACATACTATACTATGACATAATAATCACTTTTTTCGACATACTATACTATGACTTTTTTTTTTTTCAGACATACTATACTATGACTTTTTTTCATCATACTATACATGACTTTTTAATCACTTTTTTCGACATACTATACTATGACTTTTTTCATACTACTTTTTTTTCGACATACTATACTATGACTTTTTTCGACATACTATACTATGACTTTTGGAGATACTATACTTGACTTTTTTCCATACTATACTATGACTTTTTTTTTCATACTACATACTATACTATGACTGTTTTCAACATACTATACTATGACTTAATAATCACTTTTTTCGACATACTATACTATGACTTTTTTTCATGACTTTTTTCGACATACTATACTATGACTTTTTTCGACATACTATACTATGACTTTTTTTCATCACTTTTTCGACATACTATACTATGACTTTTTTCGACATACTATACTATGACTTTTTACTATACTATGACTTTTTCACATACTATACTATACTATACTATGACTTTTTTCAACATACTATACTATGACTTTTTTTTTTTTTCGACATACTATACTATGACTTTTTTTTTTTTCATACTATACTATGACTTTTTTCGACATACTATACTATGACTTTTTTTCATGACTTTTTTCGACATACTATACTATGACTTTTTTCCATGACTTTTTTCGACATACTATACTATGACTTAATAATCACTTTTTTCGACATACTATACTATGACTTTTCATGACTTTTTTCAACATACTATACTATGACTTTTTTCATGACTTTTTTCGACATACTATACTATGACTTTTTTCGACATACTATACTATGACTTTTTTCATGATTTTTTCGACATACTATACTATGACTTTTTTTCATGACTTTTCACGACATACTATACTATGACTGTTTTCAACATACTATACTATGACTTAATAATCACTTTTTTCGACATACTATACTATGACTTTTTTTCATGACTTTTTTCGACATACTATACTATGACTTTTTTTCATGACTTTTTTCGACATACTATATGACTTGATGAATCACTTTTTTCGACATACTATACTATGACTTTTTCATACTATACTATGATACTATACTATGACTTTTTTCGACATACTATACTATGACTTTTTTCATGACTTTTTTCGACATACTATACTATAACTTTTTTTTTTTTTCAACATACTATACTATGACTTAATAATTTTTTTCGACTTACTATACTATGACTTTTTTCATGACTTTTTTCGACATACTATACTATGACTTTTTTTCATAATTTTTTCGACATACTATACTATAACTTTCATGACTTTTCGACATACTATACTATGACTTTTTAACATACTATACTATGACTTTCACTTTTTTCGACATACTATACTATGACTTTTTTTCATGACTTTTTTCAACATACTATACTATGACTTTTTTCATGACTTTTTTGACATACTATACTATGACTTTTTTCAACATACTATACTATGACTTTTTTTCATGACTTTTTTCGACATACTATACTATGACTTTTTTCATACTATACTATGACTTAATAATCACTTTTTTCGACATACTATACTATGACTTTTTTTCATGACTTTTTTCGACATACTATACTATGACTTTTTTCATGACTTTTTTCGACATACTATACTATGACTTTTTTCGACATACTATACTATGACTTAATAATCACTTTTTTCGACATACTATACTATGACTTTTTTTCATCACTTTTTTCAACATACTATACTATGACTTTTTTCAACATACTATACTATGACTTTTTTTTTCGACATACTATACTATGACTTTTTTTTTCATGACTTTTTTCGACATACTATACTATGACTTTTTCAATACTATGACTTTTTCATACTATACTATGACTTAATAATCACTTTTTTCGACATACTATACTATGACTTTTTTTCATGACTTTTTTCGACATACTATACTATGACTTTTTTCAACATACTATAGTATGACTTTTTTCGACATACTATACTATGACTGTTTTCAACATACTATACTATGACTTAATAATCACTTTTTTCGACATACTATACTATGACTTTTTTTCATGACTTTTTTCGACATACTATACTATGACTTTTTTTCATGACTTTTCACGACATACTATACTATGACTTTTTTCATGACTTTTTCAACATACTATACTATGACTTAATAATCACTTTTTTCGACATACTATACTATGACTTTTTTTCATGACTTTTTTCGACATACTATACTATGACTTTTTTTCATGACTTTTCACGACATACTATACTATGACTGTTTTCAACATACTATACTATGAATTAATAATCACTTTTTTCGACATACTATACTATGACTTTTTTTCATGACTTTTTTCGACATACTATAGTATGACTTTTTTTCATGACTTTTTTCGACATACCATAATATGACTTGACAATCACTTTTTTCGACATACTATACTATGACTGTTTTCAACATACTATACTATACTTTTTTTCACTTTTTTCGACATACTATACTATGACTTTTTTTTTTTCGACATACTATACTATGACTTTTTTTCGACATACTATACTATGACTTTTTCAACATACTATTTTTCTATGACATACTATAATCACTTTTTTCGACATACTATACTATGACTTTTTTACTATACATGACTTTTTTCGACATACTATACTATGACTTTTTTCATACTATACTATGACTTACTATACTTTTTTCGACTACTATACTATGACTTTTTTCATATGACTTTTTTCAACATACTATACTATGACTTTTACATGACTTTTTTCGACATACTATACTATGACTTTTTTCAACATACTATACTATGACTTTTTTCATGACTTTTTTCGACATACTATACTATGACTTTTTTCGACATACTATACTATGACTTAATAATCACTTTTTCGACATACTATACTATGACTTTTTTCATGACTTTTTTCGACATACTATACTATGACTTTTTTCGACATACTATACTATGACTTTTTTAATGACTTTTCACGACATACTATACTATGACTGTTTTCAATATACTATACTATGACTTAATAATCACTTTTTTCGACATACTATACTATGACTTTTTTTTTCATGACTTTTTTCGACATACTATACTATGACTTTTTTCAACATTTTTTCGACATACTATACTATGACTTTTTTTCATGACTTTTCACGACATACTATACTATGACTGTTTTCAACATACTATACTATGACTTAATAATCACTTTTTTCGGCATACTATACTATGACTTTTCATGACTTTTTTCAACATACTATCCTATGACTTTTTTCATGACTTTTTTCAACATACTATACTATGACTTTTTTTCATGACTTTTTTCGATACATACTATACTATAACACTTTTTTCGACATACTATACTATGACTTTTTTTCATGACTTTTTTCGACATACTATACTATGACTTAATAATACTTTTTTCGACATACTATACTATGACTTTTTTCATGACTTTTTTCGACATACTATACTATGACTTTTTTTACTATACTATGACATCATTTTTTTTCGACATACTATACTATGACTTTTTTAATGACTTTTCACGACATACTATACTATGACTGTTTTCAACATACTATACTATGACTTAATAATCACTTTTTTCGACATACTATACTATGACTTTTTTTCATGACTTTTTTCGACATACTATACTATGACTTTTTTTCAACACTTTTTCGACATACTATACTATGACTTTTTTTCATGACTTTTCACATACTATACTATGACTTACATTTTACATGACTTTTTTCCAACATACTATACTATATTACTTTTTATCACTTTTTTCACATACTATACTATGACTTTTTTCAAGGTACCATCATGACTTAACTAACATTTTTTCACATACTATACTATGACTTTTTTCGAGCATACTTTTAATGACTTTTTTTCATCCAAGGACACATCGACTTACTATGACTTTTTTCGAACATACTATACTATGATTTTTTCGACATACTAACTACTTTTTTCAACTACTTAGCCGCCTATGACATACTATACTATGACTGTTTTCAACATACTATACTATGACTTAATAATTTTTTTCGACATACTATACTATGACTTTTTTTCATGACTTTTTTCACATACTATACTATGACTTTTTTTCATGACTTTTTTCGACATACTATACTATGACTTTTTTCATGACTTTTTTCGACATACTATACTATGACTTTTTTTCATGACTTTTTTCGACATACCATACTATGACTATGACTTTTTTCATACTATTTTTTCTTGACTTTTTCGACATACTATACTATGACTTGACAATCACTTTTTTCGACATACTATCCTATGACTTTTTTTCATGACTTTTTTCGACATACTATACTATGACTGTTTTCAACATACTATACTATGACTTAATAATCACTTTTTTCGACATACTATACTATGACTTTTTTTCATGACTTTTTTCGACATACTATACTATGACTTTTTTCGGCATACTATACTATGACTGTTTTCAACATACTATACTATGACTTTAATCACTTTTTTCGACATACTATACTATGACTTTTTTTCATGACTTTTTTCGACATACTATACTATGACTTTTTTCATGACTTTTTTCGACATACTATACTTTTTTCATGACTTTTTTCGACATACTATACTATGACTTAATAATCACTTTTTTCGACATACTATACTATGACTTAATCACTTTTTTCGACATACTATAGTATGACTTTTTTCAACATGACTTTTTTTTCAACATACTATCCTATGACTTTTTTTCATGACTTTTTTCAACATACTATACTATAACTTTTTTCAACATACTATACTATGACTTTTTTCATGACTTTTTTCGACATACTATACTATGACTTTTTTCGACATACTATACTATGACTTAATAATCACTTTTTTCGACATACTATACTATGACTTTTTTCATGACTTTTTTCGACATACTATACTATGACTTTTTTCATGACTTTTCACGACATACTATACTATGACTGTTTTCAACATACTATACTATGACTTAATAATCACTTTTTTCGACATACTATACTATGACTTTTTTCAATCACTTTTTTCGACATACTATACTATGACATTTTCTCAACATACTATACTATGACTTTTTTCGACACATTATACTATAACTTTTTTTCATGACTTTTTTCGACATACTATACTATGACTGTTTTCAACATACTATACTATGAATTAATAATCACTTTTTTCGACATACTATACTATGACTTTTTTTCATGACTTTTTTCGACATACTATACTATGACTGTTTTCAACATACTATACTATGACTTAATAATCACTTTTTTCGACATACTATACTATGACTTTTTTTCATGACTTTTTTCGACATACTATACTATGACTTTTTTTCATGACTTTTTTCGACATACTATACTATGACTTTTTTCGACATACTATACTATGACTTTTTTAATGACTTTTTTCACGACATACTATACTATGACTGTTTTCAACATACTATACTATGACTTTTTTTCGACATACTATACTATGACTTTTTTTAGACATACTATAGCATGATTTTTTTCGACATACTATACTATGACTGTTTTCAACATACTATACTATGACTTAATAATCACTTTTTTCGACATACTATACTATGACTTTTTTTCATGACTTTTTTCGACATACTATACTATGACTTTTTTTACTATACTATGACTTTTTTCAACATACTATACTATGACTTTTTTCATGACTTTTTTCGACATACTATACTATGACTTTTTTCGACATACTATACTATGACTTAATAATCACTTTTTTCGACATACTATACTATGACTTTTTTCATGACTTTTTTCGACATACTATACTATGACTTTTTTTTTTCATGACTTTTTTTCATGACATACTATACTATGACTTTTTCAACATACTATACTATGACTTAATAATCACTTTTTTCTACATACTATACTATGACTTAATCACTTTTTTGACATACTATACTATGACTTTTTTTCTTGACTTTTTTTTCATACATACTATACTATGACTTTTTTATACATGACTTTTTTCGACATACTATACTATAACTTTTTTCAACATACTATACTATGACTTTTTTCATGACTTTTTTCGACATACTATACTATGACTTTTTTCATACTATACTATGACTTAATAATCACTTTTTTTTTTTCGACTTACTATACTATGACTTTTTTCATGACTTTTTTCGACATACTATACTATGACTTTTTTTTTTTCATACTATACTATGACTTTTTTTCGACATACTATACTATGACTGTTTTCAACATACTATACTATGACTTGATAATCACTTTTTTCGACATACTATACTATGACTTGATAATCACTTTTTTCGACATACTATACTATGACTTTTTCAACATACTATACTATGACTTTTTTTTCGACATACTATACTATGACTTTTTTTCATGACTTTTCACGACATACTATACTATGACTGTTTTCAACATACTATACTATGAATTAATAATCACTTTTTTCGACATACTATACTATGACTTTTTTTCATGACTTTTTTCGGCATACTATACTATGACTGTTTTCAACATACTATACTATGACTTAATAATCACTTTTTTCGACATACTATACTATGACTTTTTTTCATGACTTTTTTCGACATACTATACTATGACTTTTTTTCATGACTTTTTTCGACATACTATACTATGACTTTTTTCTTTTTTCGACATACTATACTATGACTTTTTTAATGACTTTTTTCGACATACTATACTATGACTTTTTCAACATACTATACTATGACTTTTTTTTTACTATACTATACTATGACTTTTTTTCATGACTTTTTTACATACTATACTATGACTGTTTTCAACATACTATACTATGACTTAATAATCACTTTTTTCGACATACTATACTATGACTTTTTTTCATGACTTTTTTCGACATACTATAGTATGACTTTTTTCGACATACTATACTATGACTGTTTTCAACATACTATACTATGACTTAATAATCACTTTTTTCGACATACTATACTATGACTTTTTTCGACATACTATACTATGACTTTTTTTCATCATTTTTTCGACATACTATACTATGACTTTTTTATACTATGACTTTTTTCGACATACTATACTAAGACTTTTTTAATGACTTTTTCAACATACATACTATACTATGACTGTTTTCAACATACTATACTATGACTTAATAATCACTTTTTTCGACATACTATACTATGACTTTTTTTTTCATGACTTTTTTCGACATACTATACTATGACTTTTTTTACAACATACTATACTATGACTTTTTTCGACATACTATACTATGACTTTTTTCGACATACTATACTATGACTGTTTTCAACATACTATACTATGACTTAATAATCACTTTTTTCGACATACTATACTATGACTTTTTTTCATGACTTTTTTCGACATACTATACTATGACTTAATAATCACTTTTTTCGGCATACTATACTATGACTTTTCATGACTTTTTTCAACATACTATACTATGACTTTTTTTCATGACTTTTTTCGACATACTATACTATGACTGTTTTCAACATACTATACTATGACTTAATAATCACTTTTTTCGACATACTATACTATGACTTTTTTTCATGACTTTTTTCGACATACTATACTATGACTTTTTTCATGACATACTATACATGACTTTTTTCGACATACTATACTATGACTTTTTTCACATACTATACTATGACTTATGATCTTTTTTCGACATACTATACTATGACTTTTTTCATCACTTTTTCGACATACTATACTATGACTTTTTTCACTTTTTTCGACATACTATACTATGACTTTTTAATCACTTTTTTTGGCATACTATACTATGACTTTTTTCCATGACTTTTTTCGACATACTATACTATGACTTGATAATCACTTTTTTCGATATACTATACTATGACTTTTCATGACTTTTTTCAACATACTATCCTATGACTTTTTTTCATGACTTTTTTCGACATACTATACTATGACTGTTTTCAACATACTATACTATGAATTAATAATCACTTTTTTCGACATACTATACTATGACTTTTTTTCATGACTTTTTTCGACATACTATAGTATGACTTTTTTTCATGACTTTTTTCGACATACCATAATATGACTTGACAATCACTTTTTTCGACATACTATACTATGACTGTTTTCAACATACTATACTATGACTTTTTTTCGACATACTATACTATGACTTTTTTTCATGACTTTTTTCGACATACTATACTATGACTGTTTTCAACATACTATACTATGACTTAATAATCACTTTTTTCGACATACTATACTATGACTGTTTTCATGACTTTTTTCGACATACTATACTATGACTTTTTTCGACATACTATAGTTGACTTTTTATTCGACATACTATACTATGACTTTTTTCGACATACTATACTATGACTTAATCACTTTTTTCGACATACTATACTATGACTTTTTTTCATGACTTTTTTCGACATACTATACTATGACTTTTTTCGACATACTATACTATGACTTTTTTCATACTATACTATACTATACTATGACTTTTTCGACATACTATACTATGACTTTTTTTTTTCGACATACTATACTATGATTTTTAATCTGTTTTTTTCAACATACTATACTATGACTTTTTTTCATGACTTTTTTCGACATACTATACTATGACTTTTTTCCATGACTTTTTTTTTTGACATACTATACTATGACTTTTTAATCACTTTTTTCGACATACTATACTATGACTTTTTTTAATATGACTTTTTTCGACATACTATACTATGACTTTTTTTCATGACGGCATACTATACTATGACTGTTTTTTTCGACATACTATACTATGACTTGATAATCACTTTTTTCGACATACTATACCAGTATACTTTTTTCAAGACTTTTTTTCATACTATACTATGACTGTTTTCAACATACTATTAAAAAAAAAAAAAATACTAATATGACTTGACAATCACTTTTTTCGACATACTATAGTATGACTTTTTTCGGCATACTATACTATGACTGTTTTCAACATACTATACTATGACTTTTTTCGACATACTATACTATGACTTTTTTTCATGACTTTTTTTCATACTATACTATGACTTTTTCAACATACTATACTATGACTGTTTTCAACATACTATACTATGACTTAATAATCACTTTTTTCGACATACTATACTATGACTTTTTTTCATGACTTTTTTCGACATACTATACTATGACTGTTTTCAACATACTATACTATGACTTAATAATCACTTTTTTCTACATACTATACTATGACTTTTTTTTCATGACTTTTTTCGACATACTATACTACTATGACTTTTTTCAACATACTATACTATGACTTTTTTCGACATACTATACTATGACTTTTTTCATGACTTTTTTCGACATACTATACTATGACTGTTTTCAACATACTATACTATGACTTAATAATCACTTTTTTCGACATATTATACTATGACTTTTTTCGACTTACTGTACTATGACTGTACTATACTATGACTTTTTTCGACATACTATACTATGACTTGATAATCACTTTTTTCGATATACTATACTATGACTTTTCATGACTTTTTTCAACATACTATCCTATGACTTTTTTCATGACTTTTTTCGACATACTATACTATGACTTTTTTCGACATACTATACTATGACTTTTTTCGACATACTATACTATGACTTATAATCACTTTTTTCGACATACTATACTATGACTTTTTTCATGACTTTTTTCGACATACTATACTATGACTTTTTTTTACTATACTATGACTTTTTTCACTTTTTTCGACATACTATACTATGACTTTTTTTCATGACTTTTCACGACATACTATACTATGACTGTTTTCAACATACTATACTATGACTTAATAATCATGACTTTTTTTCGACATACTATACTATGACTTTTTTAATGACTTTTCACGACATACTATACTATGACTTTTTTTCAACATTTTTTCGACATACTATACTATGACTTTTTTTCATGACTTTTCACATACATACATTACAGTCATTTTCAGCAGACTATGACTATCCAAAGACGACTACAGTCAGTAGTATTTACATACTATTCATGACTTTTTCACACACTATACTATGACTTTTTTCATGCATACTATACCATCATGACTTAATAACATTTTTTTCCATACTATACTATGATGACCTTCGGGAGCAACTTTTTTAAGCGTCTTACCCAAGGACATATGACTTTTTTAATGACTTTTTTCGAACATACTATACCCTCTGATTTTTTTCGACATACTATACTATGACTGCTTCCACATACTATACTACGACATACTATACTATGACTGTTTTCAACATACTATACTATGAATTAATAATCACTTTTTTCGACATACTATACTATGACTTTTTTTCATGACTTTTTTCGACATACTATACTATGACTTTTTTCGACATACTATACTATGACTTTTTTTCGTGACTTTTTTCGACATACTATACTATGACTTTTTTTCATGACATTTTATACTATACTGACTTTTTTAATGACTTTTCACGACATACTATACTATGACTGTTTTCGACATACTATACTATGACTTTTTTCGACATACTATACTATGACTTTTTTTCATGACTTTTTTCGACATACTATACTATGACTTTTTTTCATGACTTTTTTCAACATACCATACTATGATTTTTTTCAACATACTATACTATGACTTAATAATCACTTTTTTCGGCATACTATACTATGACTTTTTTCCATGACTTTTTTCGACATACTATACTATGACTTGATAATCACTTTTTTCGATATACTATACTATGACTTTTCATGACTTTTTTCAACATACTATCCTATGACTTTTTTTCATGACTTTTTTCGACATACTATACTATGACTTTTTTCATGACTTTTTTCGACATACTATACTATGACTTTTTTCATGACTTTTTTCGACATACTATACTATGACTTTTTTTCATGACTTTTCACGACATACTATACTATGACTGTTTTCAACATACTATACTATGACTTAATAATCACTTTTTTCGACATACTATACTATGACTTTTTTTCATGACTTTTTTCGACATACTATACTATGACTTTTTTTCATGACTTTTCACGACATACTATACTATGACTGTTTTCAACATACTATACTATGAATTAATAATCACTTTTTTCGACATACTATACTATGACTTTTTTTCATGACTTTTTTCGACATACTATAGTATGACTTTTTTTCATGACTTTTTTCGACATACCATAATATGACTTGACAATCACTTTTTTCGACATACTATACTTTTTCATGACTTTTTTCAACATACTATTCTATGACTTTTTTTTTACATATTATACTATGACTTTTTTTCATGACTTTTTTCGACATACTATACGATGACTTTTTTTTTTCAACATACTATACTATGACTTAATAATCACTTTTTTCGACATACTATACTATGACTTTTTTTCATGACTTTTTTCGACATACTATACTATGACTTTTTTCGGCATACTATACTATGACTGTTTTCAACATACTATACTATGACTTGATAATCACTTTTTTCGATACTATACTATGACTTTTCATGACTTTTTTCAACATACTATACTATGACTTTTTTTCATGACTTTTTTCGACATACTATAGTATCACTTTTTTTCAACATACTATATGATGACTTTTTTTCATGACTTTTTTGGCATACTATACTATGACTTTATTCAACATACTATACTATGACTTAATAATCACTTTTTTTTTTCGACATACTATACTATGACTTTTTTCATGACTTTTTTCGACATACTATACTATGACTTTTTTCATGACTTTTTTCACGACATACTATACTATGACTGTTTTTTCAACATACTATACTATGACTTAATAATCACTTTTTTTCGACATACTATACTATGACTTGACAATCACTTTTTTCGACATACTATACTATGACTGTTTTTTATACATACTATACTCACTTTTTTCGACATACTATACTATGACTTTTTTTCATGACTTTTTTTTTTCGACATACTATACTATGACTGTTTTCAACATACTATACTATGACTTAATAATCACTTTTTTCGACATACTATACTATGACTTTTTTTTTTCGACATACTATACATGACTTTTTTCGACATACTATACTATGACTTTTTTTCATGACTTTTTCGACATACTATACTATGACTTTTTTTCATGACACATACTATACTATGACTTTTTTCATACTACTTTTTCGACATACTTACTATGACTTTTTTCATGACTTTTTTTCACATACTATACTATGACTTTTTACCATGACTTTTTTTCGACATACTATACTATGACTTAACTATGACTTTTTCATCATACATACTATGACTTTTTTCGATACTATACACTTTTTTTCGACATACTATACTATGACTTTTTTGACATTTTTATACGATGACTTTTTCGATACTATACTATGACTTTTTCCATTTTTACGACATACTATACTATGACTGTTTTCAACATACTATACTATGACTTAATAATCACTTTTTTTCGACATACTATACTATGACTTTTTTCATGACTTTTTTCGACATACTATACTATGACTTTTTTTCATGACTTTTTTCACATACTCTACTATAACTTTTTTCGACATACTATACTATGACTTTTTTTCGACATACTATACTATGACTATACTATGACTGTTTTCAACATACTATACTATGACTTTTTTTTTTCGACATACTATACTATGACTTTTTTTCATGACTTTTTTCGACATACTATACTATGACTTTTTTTCATGACTTTTTTCAACATACTATACTATGACTTTTTTCAACATACTATACTATGACTTAATAATCACTTTTTTTTTCAACATACTATACTATGACTTTTTTCCATGACTTTTTTCGACATACTATACTATGACTTGATAATCACTTTTTTCGATATACTATACTATGACTTTTCATGACTTTTTTCAACATACTATCCTATGACTTTTTTTCATGACTTTTTTCGACATACTATACTATGACTTTTTTCGACATACTATACTATGACTTTTTTTGACATACTATACTATGACTTTTTTCGACATACTATACTATGACTTTTTTTCATGACTTTTCACGACATACTATACTATGACTTTTTCAACATACTATACTATGACTTGACTAATCACTTTTTTCGACATACTATACTATGACTTTTTTATGACATGACTTTTTTCGACATACTATACTATGACTTTTTTTCATGACTTTTCACGACATACTATACTATGACTGTTTTCAACATACTATACTATGAATTAATAATCACTTTTTTCGACATACTATACTATGACTTTTTTTCATGACTTTTTTCGACATACTATAGTATGACTTTTTTTCATGACTTTTTTCGACATACCATAATATGACTTGACAATCACTTTTTTCGACATACTATACTATGACTGTTTTCAACATACTATACTATGACTTTTTTTCGACATACTATACTATGACTTTTTTTCATGACTTTTTTCGACATACTATACTATGACTGTTTTCAACATACTATACTATGACTTAATAATCACTTTTTTCGACATACTATACATGACTTTTTTTCATGACTTTTTTCGACATACTATACTATGACTTTTTTCGGCATACTATACTATGACTGTTTTCAACATACTATACTATGACTTGATAATCACTTTTTTCGACATACTATACTATGACTTTTCATGACTTTTTTCAACATACTATCCTATGACTTTTTTTCATGACTTTTTTCGACATACTATACTATGACTTTAATTTTTTTTCAACATACTATACTATGACTTTTTTCATGACTTTTTTCGACATACTATACTATGACTTTTTTCAACATACTATACTATGACTTAATAATCACTTTTTTCGACATACTATACTATGACTTTTTTCATGACTTTTTTCGACATACTATACTATGACTTCTTTCATGACTTTTTTCACGACATACTATACTATGACTGACATGACTTTTTCAACATACTATACTATGACTTAATAATCACTTTTTTCGGCATACTATACTATGACTTTTTTTCATGACTTTTTTCGACATACTATACTATACTATTGTTTTCAACATACTATACTATGACTTTTTTCGACATACTATACTATGACTTTTTTTCATGACTTTTTTCGACATACTATACTATGACTGTTTTCAACATACTATACTATGACTTAATAATCACTTTTTTCGACATACTATACTATGACTTTTTTCGACATACTATACTATGACTTTTTTTCATGACTTTTTTCGACATACTATACTATGACTTTTTTCAACATACTATACTATGACTTTTTTCGACATACTATACTATGACTGTTTTCAACATACTATACTATGACTTAATAATCACTTTTTTCGACATACTATACTATGACTTTTTTTCATGACTTTTTTCGACATACTATACTATGACTTTTTTCGGCATACTATACTATCACTTTTTTCGACATACTATAGTATGACTTTTTTCGGCATACTATAGTATGACTTTTTTCAACATACTATACTATGACTTTTTTCATTTTTTCATACATACTATACTATGACTTTTTTCGACATACTATACTATGACTGTTTTCAACATACTATACTATGACTTAATAATCACTTTTTTCGGCATACTATACTATGACTTTTTTCCATGACTTTTTTCGACATACTATACTATGACTTTTTTAATGACTTTTCACGACATACTATACTATGACTGTTTTCAACATACTATACTATGACTTAATAATCACTTTTTTCGACATACTATACTATGACTTTTTTTCATGACTTTTTTCGACATACTATACTATGACTTTTTTTCATGACTTTTCACGACATACTATACTATGACTGTTTTCAACATACTATACTATGAATTAATAATCACTTTTTTCGACATACTATACTATGACTTTTTTTCATGACTTTTTTCGACATACTATAGTATGACTTTTTTTCATGACTTTTTTCGACATACCATAATATGACTTGACAATCACTTTTTTCGACATACTATACTATGACTGTTTTCAACATACTATACTATGACTTTTTTCAACATACTATACTATGACATACTATACTATGACTTTTTTTCATGACTTTTTTCGATACTATACTATGACTGTTTTCAACATACTATACTATGACTTAATAATCACTTTTTTCGACATACTATACTATGACTTTTTTTCATGACTTTTTTCGACATACTATACTATGACTTTTTTCATGACTTTTTTTCGCATACTATACTATGACTTTTTCAACATACTATACTATGACTTGATAATCACTTTTTTCGACATACTATACTATGACTTTTTTTTTTCTACTGACTTTTTTCAACATACTATACTATGACTTTTCATGACTTTTTTCGACATACTATACTATGACTTTTTTCAACATACTATACTATGACTTTTTTCATGACTTTTTTCGACATACTATACTATGACTTTTTTTTTTGACATACTATACTATGACTTAATAATCACTTTTTTCGACATACTATACTATGACTTTTCATGACTTTTTTCGACATACTATACTATGACTTTTTTAATGACTTTTCACGACATACTATACTATGACTGTTTTCAACATACTATACTATGACTTAATAATCACTTTTTTCGATATACTATACTATGACTTTTTTTCATGACTTTTTTCAACATACTATACTATGACTTTTTTTCATGACTTTTTTCGACATACTATACTATAACTTTTTTCGACATACTATACTATGACTTTTTTCATGACTTTTTTCGACATACTATACTATGACTTTATTTCGACATACTATACTATGACTTAATAATCACTTTTTTTTTTTCGACATACTATACTGTGACTTTTTTTCATGACTTTTTTCGACATACTATACTATGACTTTTTTCATGACTTTTCACGACATATATACTATGACTGTTTTCGACATACTATACTATGACTTGATAATCACTTTTTTCGACATACTATACTATGACTGTTTTCAACATACTATACTATGACTTAATAATCACTTTTTTCGACATACTATACTATGACTTTTTTTCATGACTTTTTTCGACATACTATACTATGACTTTTTTCAACATACTATACTATGACTTTTTTCGACTTACTATACTATGACTTTTTTCGGCATACTATACTATGACTGTTTTCAACATACTATACTATGACTTAATAATCACTTTTTTCGGCATACTATACTATGACTTTTTTCCATGACTTTTTTCGATATACTATACTATGACTTTTCACTTTTTTCGACATACTATACTATGACTTGATTCATCACTTTTTTCGACATACTATACTATGACTTTTTTTCATGACTTTTTTCGACATACTATACTATGACTGTTTTCAACATACTATACTATGAATTAATAATCACTTTTTTCGACATACTATACTATGACTTTTTTTCATGACTTTTTTCGACATACTATAGTATGACTTTTTTTCATGACTTTTTTCGACATACCATAATATGACTTGACAATCACTTTTTTCGACATACTATACTATGACTGTTTTCAACATACTATACTATGACTTTTTTTTTCGACATACTATACTATGACTTTTTTTCATGACTTTTCACGACATACTATACTATGACTGTTTTCAACATACTATACTATGACTTAATAATCACTTTTTTCGACATACTATACTATGACTTTTTTTCATGACTTTTTTCGACATACTATACTATGACTTTTTTTCATGACTTTTCACGACATACTATACTATGACTGTTTTCAACATACTATACTATGAATTAATAATCACTTTTTTCGACATACTATACTATGACTTTTTTTCATGACTTTTTTCGACATACTATAGTATGACTTTTTTTCATGACTTTTTTCGACATACCATAATATGACTTGACAATCACTTTTTTCGACATACTATACTATGACTGTTTTCAACATACTATACTATGACTTTTTTCGACATACTATACTATGACTTTTTTTCATGACTTTTTTCGACATACTATACTATGACTGTTTTCAACATACTATACTATGACTTAATAATCACTTTTTTCGACATACTATACTATGACTTTTTTCGACATACTATACTATGACTGTTTTCAACATACTATACTATGACTTGATAATCACTTTTTTCGATATACTATACTATGACTTTTCATGACTTTTTTCAACATACTATCCTATGACTTTTTTTCATGACTTTTTTCGACATACTATACTATGACTTTTTTATACTATGACTTTTTTTTTTCGACATACTATACTATGACTTTTTTTCATGACTTTTTTCGACATACTATACTATGACTTTTTCGACATACTATACTATGACTTAATAATCACTTTTTTCGACATACTATACTATGACTTTTTTAATGACTTTTTTCGACATACTATACTATGACTTTTTTCATGACTTTTCACAACATACTATACTATGACTTTTTCAACATACTATACTATGACTTAATAATCACTTTTTTCGACATACTATACTATGACTTTTTTAATGACTTTTTTCAACATACTATACTATGACTTTTTTCATGACTTTTTTCGACATACTATACTATGACTGTTTTCAACATACTATACTATGACTTTTTTCATGACTTTTTTCGACATACTATACTATGACTTTTTTCAACATACTATACTATGACTTAATAATCACTTTTTTCGACATACTATACTATGACTTTTTTCCATGACTTTTTTCGACATACTATACTATGACTGTTTTCAACATACTATACTATGACTTAATAATCACTTTTTCGACATACTATACTATGACTTGACAATCACTTTTTTCGACATACTATACTATGACTGTTTTCAACATACTATACTATGACTTTTTTTCGACATACTATACTATGACTTTTTTTCATGACTTTTTTCGACATACTATACTATGACTGTTTTCAACATACTATACTATGACTTAATAATCACTTTTTTCGACATACTATACTATGACTTAATAATCACTTTTTTCGACATACTATACTATGACTGTTTTCAACATACTATACTATGACTTTTTTTCGACATACTATACTATGACTTTTTTTCATGACTTTTTCACATTTTTCGACATACTATACTATGACTTTTTTCAACATACTATACTATGACTTTTTTCAACATACTATACTATGACTTTTTATACTATACTATGACTGTTTTCAACATACTATACTATGACTTAATAATCACTTTTTTCGACATACTATACTATGACTTTTTTTCATGACTTTTTTCGACATACTATACTATGACTTTTTTCGACATACTATACTATGACTTTTTTCGACATACTATAGTATGACTTTTTTCGACATACTATACTATGACTGTTTTCAACATACTATACTATGACTAAATAATCACTTTTTTCGACATACTATACTATGACTTTTTTCCATGACTTTTTTCGACATACTATACTATGACTTGATAATCACTTTTTTCGATATACTATACTATGACTTTTTTTCATGACTTTTTTCAACATACTATCCTATGACTGTTTTCAACATACTATACTATGAATTAATAATCACTTTTTTCGACATACTATACTATGACTTTTTTTCATGACTTTTTTCGACATACTATAGTATGACTTTTTTTCATGACTTTTTTCGACATACCATAATATGACTTGACAATCACTTTTTTCGACATACTATACTATGACTGTTTTCAACATACTATACTATGACTTTTTTTCGACATACTATACTATGACTTTTTTTCATGACTTTTTTCGACATACTATACTATGACTGTTTTCAACATACTATACTATGACTTAATAATCACTTTTTTCGACATACTATACTATGACTTTTTTTCATGACTTTTTTCGACATACTATACTATGACTTTTTTCGACATACTATACTATGACTTTTTTCGACATACTATACTATGACTTTTTCAACATACTATACTATGACTTAATAATCACTTTTTTCGACATACTATACTATGACTTTTTTTACTATACATGACTTTTTTCGACATACTATACTATGACTATAGTATGACTTTTTTCGACATACTATACTATGACTGTTTTCAACATTCTATACTATGACTTGATAATCACTTTTTTCGACATACTATACTATGACTTTTTTCGACATACTATACTATGACTTAATAATCACTTTTTTCGACATACTATACTATGACTTTTTTTCATGACTTTTTTCGACATACTATAGTATGACTTTTTTTCATGACTTTTTTCGACACACCATAATATGACTTAATAATCACTTTTTTCGACTTACTATACTATGACTTTTTTCATGACTTTTTTCGACTTACTATACTATGACTTTTTTCATGACTTTTTTCGACATACTATACTATGACTTTTTTTCGACATACTATACTATGACTTTTTTTGACATACTATACTATGACTTTTTTCATGACTTTTTTCGACATACTATACTATGACTTTTTTCGACATACTATACTATGACTTGACAATCACTTTTTTCGACATACTATACTATAACTTTTTTCAACATACTATACTATGACTTTTTTCGACATACTATACTATGACTTAATAATCACTTTTTTCGACATACTATACTATGACTTGACAATCACTTTTTTCGACATACTATACTATGACTTAATAATCACTTTTTTCGACATACTATAGTATGACTTTTTTTCATGACTTTTTTCGACATACCATAATATGACTAACAATCACTTTTTTCGACATACTATAGTATGACTTTTTTTCATGACTTTTTTCGACATACCATAATATGACTTGACAATCACTTTTTTCGACATACTATACTATGACTGTTTTCAACATACTATACTATGACTTTTTTTCGACATACTATAGTATGACTTTTTTTCATGACTTTTTTCGACATACCATAATATGACTTGACAATCACTTTTTTCGACATACTATACTATGTCTTTTTTCGACATACTATACTATGACTTTTTTCGACATACTATATTTTGACTTTTTATCACTTTTTTCAACATATTATACTATGACTTTTTTCGACATACTATACTATTACTTTTTTTGACACACTGTGTGACTTCCTTTGACATACTATACAATGACTCTTCCCTTTTTTCATCATTCTATACTACGACTTTTTTCATGACATTTCCGACATACTGTACTATGAAATGTATTTATCATTCATTGCCAGTTTATCCTACCACTGTTAATATACTGATTTAAATTCCTGATGTCTTTAGCTTATATGCCTGTGCACACACATACACATTCAAATCAGATGCTGTAAATATTCTTATTTTTGCACAACACACAAATTCATATCTAAGATCCCGCAATGTTTTGGCTGTCAATCCATCAGCTTTTAGACAAGGTCCTTCTCTAGCCTAAATATACAGAAAACATAGAGCTGCAAATCATGGCAACCACAGTTTATTGTCAATCAAAAATGACAATCTATACATCCCATAAATAATAGTTCACAAAATAAATCAAACTTTACACACCTTTTGTTGTTTCTTTCTGCTGAGTGTGAGGCGGAGATTATGTACAACATAGAATCAAACACTGAGTTTTCAAATCAAATCATTCTCCCTTATTGACATTTATGATCAATAATATTAACATTATAAATGAAAAACATTTAAAGATCTTTGATTGTGCATATACACAGCTACATTCAATGCCCAAAGGATCACTTACATTCATGTTCTGGCTCGTCACATTGTGACAGCAGTCCTTCAACTACATGACTGACAAGTGTTTTAAAGCAGTGTTCAGGTAAATCATTCATGTTTATTACAGCATCAACCATAAACTATATTTTAAAGTTTATTAGCTATTGCTCTATGAGGGGTGCGTCAAGACTCTTTCTGCCCCCTAGTGGTCAAGAATCACTTAATGCAGCTTTAATTTGAGGACTTCTTTTGCAAAACTTTTCAGTTCAGTAATCTGCTAAAATATTTACTGGCAGTAAAGGGAACATAATCATAGGAAAATATCTGTCATTTTAATCCACTGGCATGTTAACTATTGCCCCATGTTAAATATAGATTTCAGTACCACACTCAAACTCAAATGCAGAAACAACAATTAAAGTATTTATCCCTCAGTAGTTTGCCATTATATACAAAAATCATCAATAACACCAAATAAAGTACATTATCTGATAAAGTTATGGTAGTTCTGCTGGCTAGAAAAAGGCATGTTTGAGGATGATACACCGCCATATCTTACAGATCGTCACTTCTTAAATATCACTTGATTCAACAACGTTTCTGTACAAAATGTGGCTTCCTTCTATGAAAACAGTACAAATAGCTGCAGTGGTAGAAAATGGCTAGTGTGCTCCGCTTTCTGGATGCTTTGGTTAAAACTGTCCTTTTTCCTTCAGTTTGGAACAGTCTGTAGTGAAAGTACAAAAGTGAATATATATATATTCTGTAGATATTAAAATATTGATGTTTGGTGGGGACGCAAAACTACATTTAAATATGACAAAACTTCCAAACGAACCAGTGATATGGCTTCTTTTTTTTTTTTATAACTGTGGAACTCCACAAACAATAAATATATTTTCAAAAACACCAATAAAATTTTGAATCAAAAAACAAAGATGAGGCCTTCAGACATGATGGGCGGGGCTTCTTCTTTTTGCGGAAGGGAGAAGTGTCTTTGAACTTGAACATTAACACTGTTCAGGGCTCCATTTTTGGATTTCCACCTGACAGGATTACGTTTCTCTTCGTCTGGTCGTCATGGCAGTGTTCATGTGGGCGGAGGGCCGTTGGTGTAGTGCAGCATGGGGTAGAAGGAGCGGGCGAAGTTGTTGGACAGTGTACAGCTGTAGTTCTCTTCAGACAGAGGCACCAGGCAGGCCAGAATCAGCAGCAGGAAGAAGAGCAGGTGTAAGGGGAAGGCAGCTCGAAGAACCCGATGGAAGAAGGGTCGCCGTGGGGAAGAATCTCTCCTCTCCTCCCTGAATGGGGAAAGATTTTTTAAAATGTTCATTTTTTTACTTTGGAGCAGAAGTTTCACAAACAAAAAGAAATCACTTAAAGTCCACTTAAGTCTGCTTTTTCAGACCTTTCAACTGCATCTCAAGTTCTACCTATTCCTCACAATAAGGAGAATCCCATGTTCTCCCAAAATTGAAACATAACATTTAAAATATCTATAAAAAGTGACCCTATTACTCAGATTAATCCACAGACCATCCAATGACTTTACTTTAAACCAAATAAATCATTCCTATGAAAACTATTGACAGTTGAGTAGAACAGACATATTTCTACAAACAAAATGTAATTGTTCCATTGTCCTCCATTGTTTTTATTCTAATTTGAAGAAACTGAACCCTTAAACTAGTTTCCTAAAAACTTAAACAATATACAAAGTGCAGTTCCAGCTTCTAAAAGTTACCTTTTAGTCAGCAGTTGTCCTGCTGTAGCTGCCTGTAGACCTGCAGCTTCCTCCTAAAGCATCAAACAAGTCACAGATGTTAATCACGCATGTTTACCTTCAAAACATCTTCTATCATCTGCAGAAAACAATGACTGCAGTGGTTTCTGGTTGATCTCTAGAAAATGTAATGTCAGAGTGGCTTCTTAAAAATGTCCAGCACTACAGCCAACAGAGCATTTACTATATTAAAAGTATGTAAGTATTATCAATAAAATGTACTTGAAGTATAAAGTACTAATTTGACAGTAAAATGTTCCCTACCAGTGTTTTACTATAATATAAACTATTTATCACATTTTTTTATTGCATACTTTACTATGACTTATTAATTCTTTTACATTTTGTTAGGGTGTAATCTACTATGACTTTTTAACAACATACTACACTAACGTTTTTATTACATTTTATTGGTATACTTTTCCCTTGTAATTGAGTATTTTACAGTGTTTTTGTTTTTTTACTTAAATAAGCTGAATTCTTTCTCTACCACTATATTTTTTTAAGCAATATTACTAAAAGATTTCCTTTGACACTAAAATTTAAAATCTAATAACCAAACCCTTTGACTTTAACTGCATGAGTAGATCACCTGCAGCCTGTGGAGAGTCTAAAGTAAATGTTCATGTGTACCTTGTGCAGCAGCAGAGGAGGAGGAGAGCCCAGTCTTCCCAGTCCAATGCTGTCCACCTCTGAGCTGGTTGAGCTGGTTTCCTGAGACACAGACAGCAAACAGAACATCAGATTAGACAGACAGAGGTCACAAGCATCTCATTTATGCTTTTTGTTTTGAGGAATGTGGAACACTAGAGTGACGTACTTTGCATTTCCAATGATGGACACAGATATTTGAACAGATGTGTGAAGGGATTACATTATTTGTACACACTGTTACTAGTCAGGTCACTTTTTTTTATGTGATGCAAGTTGATTTGAAGTAAAAAAAATAATAATAATTCATTTAACTTCCTAATTAGTAATTGGTGCAGATAGAGCAGGTTATAAAACATTATATCTGTGGCAACGATTACCTAATAGCAAAGCACTGAAGGTCTGGTTTTACTGATTATACCCCAAAATCACCAATTTGTTTCGGTAACACTTCATTTTACGGGTCTGCAGTTTCTAAATGGTTTCCTAATAATTTCCTAAAGGTTGCTCGGAAAGAACTCTCTGTAATTTTGGTTAAAATAAGAATGCCCTTAAACCCAAGATTATGTTCAAAATTACTCTTCTGGTATTGCAAATGTTTCATGTGATTGGAATAATAAACACATTTTTTACAATGTTCTGTGTTCAGCTGACCTGCGGTGCATTGATAATTAAGTCGTACTTAACATTAAAAGTGTGGCGTTCTAGGCGACAGAGATCTGTGTCTGTATTTCAGTGTAATTGGAACCAAATTACGTTCCTTTCCAGGAAACTTCTTCGGGTATAATTCAGAAATTATAGACGCCAATAAAGTAATACTGCACAGTTGAGTTTAAAAAGTGAGCCTTGAGAAAATTTCTGGATTTGCTGTCGAGCATTAAATTATAGCTCTGTTTATTTGATGCAATGTTTTATTACACAGCTCTACATTAAACATCTAAACGCATTTGTCTTTGTCTTGTTTTTTAAAAGGAAATAAAGGGTTTTAGCTTCAGCCAAGTAAGTAAAATACAATGTTGCCACAAATGCAAAAAAATGTGTCTATAGCCGGCTTATCAAATTTTTACCACCTGCTAATTCTGACTTTTTGGAAAGAAGAACAGCTGCTCATCGAGTTTATGAAACCAGTATCACAGCAGAGCCTTCATGCAGAGTCAAACGACACTGAAGTGAAAACATAAAATGGACGTACCAGTCTTCCCTGCAGCGTGTTCAGGTCAGCATCCACCTGCCGCAGCAGGAGGTGCAGTTTGTTGCCGATGACGTGGACCTTCTCCTTGGCCTCCAGGCTCTCCTCTCCCGTGGCCTCCAGGAGGAGCTGAGAGGAGATCTCCTGCAGAGAGGAGACCTCCTGCTGGTGGCCACGCAGCTCCTCCTGCAGAGCCTGCAGCAGGGGGCAACAGAGAGCACAGCAGGGTTTACCAGTGTCTGATGTACAGACAGAGCTTATAGCTCACTAACAGTATGACATCCTGCATTGATCATCCTAATGAACAAGTTTCAGTTCAGTCACTTTTTACATCTGGAGCAGGCAATAATGTATTTTAATGATGATAAAAGTGCAAATGTGCATATTTATATTTGTTCCCTGTTGAAGCTTTTAGTGTAGAAGCCAGTGATGAAATTTGAACAACTCTATTGAGCAAGTAGCAGTATTTTTTGGTCAGAATATAGATGTCCTCACTGTTGCTGAGAGGGTAATAGAAGAGCACTTTTCAAAAAGTCCGTAAATAGCTTTTCCATTTCCTTCCATTCATTTGGTAGGAAATGTATTTCCAACTAAATATAATATAATATAATTATTTCCTCTCATCCCAATTTTTTGAGGTGCAGCTTTATGGTCAACAGAGGTTTTTTTGTTTGTAGAAAGTGAGACAAGATTTTTTTTTCTACCTGATTCCATGAACTGATCAGTGTCAAAATAATTGAAACAAATAGATATATTTAAAGTTAAAACACGGCATTACTCAGGAAACACGTTTTACTCAAATCGCCTTATGGGCGCCATAAAAAACAAAACGATTTAAAGTATAAGATGTCAGAGCAGTGATGATGATTCATCGGTCGTCGCCTCACCGTCAGCGTGTCTCGGTGCTGCAGAAGGACGGAGCGCGGCGTCAACCGGTCGCTGACATCCACGACACTGAGTTTGTTCTCAGCCTGAGCGAGCCACAACAGCAGAGAGTGAAGAGTCTCATGAAACTCCTGAAGAAGAAGAAGAAAAATAATAAGAACAAGAAAAGACCGAGAACGAGAACGAGAATGAGAAGAAGAAGAAGAAGAAAGAAGAAGAAGAACAAGAAGAAGAAGAAGAAGAAGAAGAAGAGAAGAAGAACGAGAAGGAGGAGAAGAAGAAGAAGAAGAGGAAGAAGATCGAGAAGAAGAACAAGAAGGAGAAGGAGAAGAAGAACAAAAAGAACAAGAAGGAGAAGAACAAGAAGAACAAGAACAAGAAGGAGAAGAAGGAAGAACGAGAAGAAGAAGAAAAAGAAGATCAAGAAGAACAAGAAGAAGAACAAGAAGAAGAAGAAGGAGAAGGAAGAAGAAGAACAAGAACAAGAAGAAGAAGGAGAAGAAGAAGAAGAAGAACAAGAACAAGAAGGAGAAGGAGAAGAAGGAAGAATGAGAAGAACAAGAAGAACAAGAAGAACAAGAAGAACAAGAAGAAGATCAAGAAGAAGATCATGAAGAAGGAGAAGGAGGAGAAGAAGATCAAGAAGAAGAATGAGAAGAAGGAAGAATGAGAAGAAGAAGAACGAGAAGAAGAAGAAGATCAAGAAGAAGAAGAAGAAGAGAAGAAGAAGAAGATCAAGAAGAAGAAGAAGAAGAGGGTATTTTAAACGTTTCATCACATTCTTCTGACCCACAGCAGTTATTCAAACTGAAATGTGTTCATGTGGAACCAGAGACTCCGTTAACAGGTTCTTGTTCTGACCTGACACTGCATGAGTCCTGAGTGCAGCCTCCTCTCCCAGCTCTCCAGGCCTCCGCAGGCCTGCGTCCAGCTGTGATTGGCTGAGCTGAGGGCGTCCTGCAGCTCACGCAGCTCGGCGCTGTCGCCCCCCCGCAGGAAGTGTCGGCTGCTCAGGTTGGCGGAGATCATCAGACACTTGTAGCTGTTGAAGGTCTTCTGCATCTCCTAGAAGAAGAAAGACAAGGAACAGATGTGATGAGATGAAGTGTTTCGTGTTCTAACCGTCCTGTGAGGTTTTCGGGTGTTGTTGTTTTTTTTACTTTTAGTTTCCTGATGTTGACCTCGATGTCTCGGGTGTTGGTGGACGGTGTGATGTGCTGTAGTCTCTCCAGCTCCGGCAGCACCCGTCCCAACCAGGAAGTGACATCACAGAGGTCAGAGTTCAGCTTCTGCCACTGCTCCAGGTCCTGCTTGATGTCCGTCTCGTTGTTGAACTGCTGAACTTGTAGCAGCTCCCAGCGCTCGATCACACCTGCAGAGACACGAGAGTCAGTTATTAAACACTGCATTCTCTCTGCTGTCCACCAGGGGGCGACTCCTCTGGTTGTATAGAAGTCTATGAGAAAATGACTCTACTTCTCTCTTGATTTATTCCCTCAGTAAACATTGTAAACATGAGTTTATGGTCTCAATCTCTAGTTTCAAGTCTTCTTCAATACAGCATGATGTTCATTTAGTAAATGATGCTCCATTTAGAGTCAAACAGACCATAAAGCAGAATGTGTGGTTGTGCTGCTTTTATCTGTTTTATATAATCCAAAATATCTTTGTGTTTTGGACTTATGATCAAAAAAACATGAAGGGAATTTTTTATTTTTTTTTGTGAAAATGCCTGTATTTTGGCTAAAAACGTAACAATTAAACCACTTAATCCTAACAGTAATTTGTGCATTAATTATTAATAAGAGGAATCCTTTTGTTGTATACCTGTCTTACATTGTCTGCCATTGTTTAAAAAACAAAATCCAGAAAGGAAAATTCTGGTCTCACAGAAATTCCCATCAGGACCTTGAGTGCTAAATTTCCCTGTACCTATCTGACTTAAAGTTTTCCAGAAATTCCAAACAGAGTGAGACCTCTCCCGCTGTAGTTTATCTACCTGTGCTGGTCTGCTTGTCCGCCGTGCTGCTGGTCAGACCCGGATCCTCCAGCTCCTCCTCGTCGTTCAGGATCAGCTTCACTCTCTTCACACTGTTGATGCTGCCGCTGCACTCCGACATCAGCTTAGCCTGGACACACAAACACACACACACACAGCATTACACACTCCTCTTCAGTGAAAAGAAACACACTTACATTTTTTTATATGATGGACACTTCAAAGATCTTGATGTATGTGTCCTTACGTAGCCCTGCTGGTGGTAGGGAGTGCTGGTGGCGTGCGTGGGAGACGGGTTCAGGCCTCGGATGATTTCTCTGGGAATTCGTTTCCTCTCTGGGGAGTCGGGCTGATGCCAGCTGGGCGGGTCGGTCACAGACTTCACTGAGGAGAGAGAGAGGAGGAAAAAGTTTAGTAAAAGCAGTGTAATAATCAGAAAGAAAGAATAAAAGGAGAGAGGTGCAAAATTAAAAATCCAAAAAGGTTAATTCTAAAGTTAACCACAGAAAAAGAGGAAGAGAGAAGATCTGACACATGCATCTGTCAAACACATGCAAAAACAGCATCATAAAAACACATGGATAATTAGCATCCATTGTCACGTCATGCATGTTTTATAAAGTTTTGATCTCGGTAAACAATTGTCATAAAGATTCTTTAAGTATAAGACCAAGACAAGAAGAAAGACTTAAATATGTGAGTGAACATTAAGGAAAACTTAAGGAGAAGACTAAAGGGTTTTGGTGTAACAACTTGTATTTTAAGAAACCATAACTCTGACTAAATTTTAACTGAAGTGTTTTTTGCAACCGGCCCCTAAAACTTGTGTGTAAATCACAGCAAAACTCTTTTAAAATCTCTTTGTTTATTTGTTGAAGGAAGCTCTGAGGTTTAAATTCATGTAATGTTTGACGTCATTTGGCTTGGTTTTAAAAAAAAAAAAAACCTTTTAAGCATTTTTGTACATAATACTATATAAATACAAAACCACAGTTCAACCAAGTCGTGCTGATACTCAGCAGTAGTCACCTGACAGAGCGCTGAAGTACGTCCCGTCCTCGTCGTCCTCGTGTGAAGACGATCCTCCCACGTCCACAGTGTGGTCCCACTCCAGAGGGATGGAGTCCACGCTGACGGGGGTCTCTCGTCCCGACCGCTCCAGAGGGGGAACCAGGAGGTGGCACACGGCCTGACGTCCAGCTGAGACTCCACCCATTGATGGAGCCTCCTCCTCCTCCTTCTTCCTCCTCCTCGCATCCTCCCAGGAGGACGTCCTGTTGGTTAGATCAGGTGGGTCGTCCTGGTCCGACAGTTCCCTCTCCTCCTCCAGAATCTTCAAAAACATAGAAGAAAAAGAAATTATGAAATAAATGATTTAAATGAGTCTTTCTCTGAAACAAAAGGTTTCATAAGGTCATAAACATTTATTTTTTTATTTGTATAAGAAGTCAAACATTTATTTCAGAGGGAGATTAAACCATTATTAAAACTAACAACTAACTAGTCTCATTTCTCTTTTCTTGTTTCTTGTACTTTGTTGCTGGATCTCTTACACATGTAAAACATCTGTATTAACAACTGTTACTTTAGGATCATGATTATTTATTTTTTAGATATTTTGTATTTATTTATTATTATTGTTATTATTATTTACTGAGTATTATTTATTATTTATTGCAAGAAAAAACATAAAAAAGAGACACAAAAAACAAAAAAAAAAGAGTCAAAATGTTAAAAAATGTACCTGTGGCTACTATTAATTATGATAAATTTCACCTTTAAAAAAAAAAATGCCACAAAAAATGTAATGAAAATTTTAATTATATTCATTTTTAATTATTAATTAATTTAATTAATTTAATTTATAAATTACACTGATTTTTGTGTACTGATTATTACAATATTAAAAATAGTAATTATTATTATTTCATGTCATTTTGGAAGCCAAGTTTTAAATACAATGTGCTAAGGAATAGTTTAGGTCTTATGGGTCAGTAGAATCACTAATACCATAGTAGTGCTTAACAGACACATGTGTGCGTACTGACCGGGCGCCTGTTGACCAGGCGGTGGTGGAAGCGGGCCACTCTGCCGAACACCTCCTGGCAGTACGAGTGCAGCTCCTCCAGCTCGTCCTCGATCAGCACGGCGTCCAGAGGAGCGCTCTTCTGGATCAGGTTCTCCCCGAACACGATCAGGGCGTCGATCTTGTTGGTGTTCAGGGTGATCTCCTGCTGGAAGCCCTGCAGAGGAAAAGACTCCGCTTACTTTCTAGGAACGCTTCAAAGGTTTCTCTTTGATCAAGGTTTAAGATGAGAAGCTTGTGCAAACTGTCGGTGGGACTACTCTTACGTTGAGCTGCCTCATCTTGTCTTCGACGTCGCTCTCTGAGAAGTGCTCCACGTTGGTGAGCTGGAGGTCCATCTCCGTCAGCCAGACCAGGATCCCCTCGCGAGTTCCCTCAAAGTCTTCTCTCTGGGAGGTAAAGTGCTGCAGGAGCACAGAGGAGGGAACGGACATCATCATTAAAATGCTGTTAAGTATAGTTAAGAGTATAAGAAATAATTTAAGTCATCTTTATACGAATGATTTCTGTCATTCGAATTGATGTATTGAAATTTGATTATGTTCTTCGATGTTTTTTTGTTTTTTTCTGGCGTAAAACGTTTATTTTGCAAGTTTTTCCTTATCCTATATCAAGGACAGAGGACGTCGTTTGCTGTACAGATTGTAAAGGCTTCTGAGACACATTTGTGATTTGTGATATTGGGCTACACAAATAAAATGAAGGAACATATTTAACAGTTATGGTACCATTACACTGTGTAAACACAACGAGACTTTACTTCCCCCGTCTGTGGCGCCGAGCTCAACTGTTTAAGTCACTCACAAAACGGTTAAGAAATACATTTGAATGAATTAAATGAATCATATCTCAGTATCATGAACTATGAACCCTTCTCTCCTTCATCTCATGCCTGGGAATAAACCACTTTAATGGTACATTTTGTCTTTTTTATGAAACAATGTTTACTCTGGTCTGCTGCAGATTTTAAACATGGCTTGGTCAACCAGCACCAATCAGTTCTCTGATCACATGCAACCCTTTTACAAAGCAACAGAAACATCCTCCATCTGCCAGGCAACAAATGCTGAGATGAAAAAAGGGCTTCCTGCCAACGGGACGCCTCTCGTGCTCCATCACCGTCTGAGACGTGACCTCAATCCTGACGGCTTAGAGCGGAGCGGAGAGCAGGGAGATGCTTCTCAGATCAGCTGGGAGGATCTGATGCCTGCTGATGTTTGCCTTCTGATTGGCATACGTACTCGTTGTCATGGGTGCGGGTTGTTGATACTGGGTTTCTGGGTACTGAAGCTCAAATACATTCGTCTCACCTTGAGCCTGCGGAGGACAGTAGAGACCCTCTTCTGCAGGCTGTCCCACCTCCGGTTCCCCTCGTGGACCAGGACCTTGAGCTTGCTGGCGGCGTCGGTCCGGTTCTCTCGGGCCAGGCGGCGGTACTGTTTGTTGACGAGCTCCAGCTGAGTCAGACGCTCGTGGACCTGCCGCTGGAACGCCTGACAGGAGAACGGAAAGAAGAAATATTAGAGTTACTCTGTTTAGAAACCACAGAATCATTTTGTTTTTTAGTTTGAAAGGGGCAGAAAGATAACTGTCTGTGAACATGCAGTAAAGCTTTATAGCTATTGAATCTAACGTTAAAGACTCTAAAGCCCCTACTGTGTATTGATCAATTCATGACGCTGTCCATGGTGCTGAAGTAGAAAACGGATTTGTAATTACGACTTTTCTATGAGTCCCTTTTGTCAGTCTGGATCTACAATGTTCTCTAAAAAAAAGGTGTAAAAAAATGACAGTAACCTCCCTGATGAAGGCAAGAAACCCCCAAAACAATTGCTGAATTAAGTATTTCACATTTATTTATTCATTCTTTTGAGCATTTTATACTTTTAATTTTAAGGTCCATTACATTCCATTGTTATAACCTTTCCTTGTTTTAGATCAGTGTTTCTCTTATAAACATTCAGAGTTTCTTTATTCAAAAATGCATTTGCTTGTAAAACACTTTTAACTATCTCACCGTATAAAAAAGGTACTTTAGTGGGAATGTGAATGTTTAACTGATTGACTGACTTATTGATTGATTTACACAAATACCTCGAAAATCACGAAAAAGCTAAACTATGAAATCAAAAGGCCAACGGTCAACCAAAGGCTACGATCGAGACCCAAGCCTGGATTGTTTGGGAAAGGAGGAAGGAAGTAAGGAAAAGATCAAATCAATAACAAAGCACACATGCCTTTCTTTTTTTAAATAAGGTAAATATACAGTCTGACTAGTTGACGCTGCCATAAGCATAAAGCCTCCACTACAAGCTGCTCAGGAGGATTAACAACCTTTGTGGTTTTGAACCTAGATCGCCAATTTCCATAACTCCCAGTCCCATAGCTCCCAGTACACGTCACTGTATACGTCACTGGTCCCCAACAGGACGAAGTTTGGTTTTAGTGGTCAGCAACACCATCCACACTGGATCCCTGTTGCCGTGGAGACGAAGGCACTTTGGCAAAATCCAGATTACCAGAATTACCAGATTACTAATCTGTGTTTCTAATCCAGAATGACACATCAAAGGTTTCCTCTGAGTCTCAGAGCAACAAGATACCTGAACCTGAAACTGCTCTGCATGAGTTAAACAACAGAAAACTGGTCCCAGATGTTGGACGCTTCCCACAGGCCCATTACTGGAACATATGAGTCCAAATTATACCGTGTAAAGATGGAAATATTAACTTTTGGACATATTTTAAGGGAAATGCCACTTTGTTAAACGAGATAAGAAAGTCTAATCGAGTCAATTTGAATCCAAAATCTTAATATCACTAATCACAAATTTGCCTTAAGGGGTTTTAAGAACAAAAGAGGGGCTTTGAGAACCAGAGGTGTGGACTCAAGTCACATGACTTGGACTCGAGTCACAAATTTGATGACTTTAGACTCCACTTGACAAATTCAAAGAAGACTTGCAACTCGACTTTGACTTTGAAACCAATGAGTCGTGACCTCACTTGGACTTGAGCCTTTTACCCTAAAAAAACTTGACACTCTCCCCAAAGATTAAAACCTTTGTCTTGTAAAACATTGTGTCACCATTCATCATTAATATCCCTTCATTCCCTTCAATCAACTAACGTTAACGCTATTCATTCCCAGCAAGTCAAACATGAAGAACTAACATTATGTCACTGGGTGGTAGTTTAAAAAGTGATTCCAAAGATAATTTAATTTGTGTGTAAAAACTATGCAGTAGTCAACAAAAAACTATGTCTTGTTTAGGACTTGAAACTCTAAGGTTAGGATTTAGGACTTGATTTGAGAGTTGCCAGTCTTGACTTGGACTTGACTCTAGACTTGAGTGCAAAGACTTTAAACTTACTTGTGACTTGTAAAACAATGATGTGGTCCCACCTCTGTTAAAAACTAAAGAGGAGCTTTAAATCTAAATTCTTTAACAGTTGAATTAACAGTTACTTCTTTTCCTTTCTTCTTTTTCTATCTTTATTTTTTCCTTTGGATGGTGATGATGGTCCTCAACATCTGGACAGATTTCCATCAGATCTGCAGTGAATATTTATTGTACCCAGAGGATAAATCCTAATGTTTTTTGGTCATTCCCAGAACCTTTCCCACAGCGCAAACAATGGTGAAAGTACCACACAAAGAGATCTGATTCTATTGGGCAGTTTCCCCAGAGCATGAATCTTTTGGATTGTGGACACCATTGGCACCATCAATGGTCCAAAGACGTACTGAAATATTTATCATGTTACCCTCCAAATAACTCTTTTGATTCTGATGAACATATGCTCTTTCCTGGAGCATCATCATCAGGACAAACACAGGGTTTTAGGCTACCCAAACACGAACTGAAGGACATTTAACTAATCTTCAACAAACAATTGAAAAATCCCCTGACCTCGAACTTCTTGAGCTCCTCCTTGGCGCTGGTGTAGAGGACGTCGGCGGAGTCCGGGTTCGCTGCAGTGAGCTCAGACGTCTTCAGCCAGTCTTCGAAGCGAGAGAAGTCGTCCAGGAACTTACACCAGAGACGCCAGGTCTCCTCAATCCTGGAAACAGCAAACAAGGGGTCATTTCACTGTTTCATCCATTTATTTTTTGAATGTGTAATGAGGAAAGTCAACTGAGAAAACTAGAGCATCTTTGGAGAAGGAAACAGAACCAAAGATGAGCAGATGAGACATTTAATTTATATAAATTCATTAAGATCTCTATTCTAATTATTCTTTATGAAACATACAATATAAAGATTGACTGATTGCTAACATCTTATTTCACATATATATATATATATTATGTTTGTGAGTATGTAATCCCCCTGTCAGGTGTTTTTTGTTGTGATGACCCAACCTGACATAATACAGATTTCATAGGGAGGTTTCTGTGTATTTTGATGTTCACCTCATCCTCCTCTCCATGGACATGGCACAGATGTTCCTCCAGCGTCGGTCCAGACTTCTCGTTGTCTGCTGGATCGAGTCGTTCTCCGAGTCGCTCCCGCAGGCGTCGGCGTCGTGGAGCAGGACGTCGCACAGCGTCAGCACCGACGCCACGCTCTCCGTGTGCTGCTCGATGTCCCGCTGCAGATCCTGCAGATCAAAAACAGCCTCATCAGTATGCAACAATATGTTTGGAAGAAAATCAAGGCTCACATTTGAAGGTTTCCTGGTAGAGTCAGTCTGAATAAACCACACATCATTTAGACAAGCTTTTGTTTATTACAGCAACAGATGATGGCTACGAGAGATTTGAAAATGACCGTGAAGGTGTAGAAAACAGGAGAAAACAAACTTCTGTTCAAAGTGTTCCATCATTTGCATCTCTGCAGGAGCAGGCTCGCCAAGGTTGAACCCTCAGGGTGATCCCACCAGCTAATTGCCCCATTTTGGTCCTTGTTTGAAGGTGTCCCTTTCAAATAGCCAATTAAAACTGCTGGCCAGTCATCTTATTCTTCTTAAGTGGAAGGACAAAAGTCCACCATCACATCCTCGTTGGGTCAAGGATGTAACAGCAACAACTTTAAAACTACAAGAGCTGAGGTAAAAAAGAGGGACCTTATATAGTTAGTTTTAATATATTCTTGTATTAGTGCTATTTACATATTTTTGTTACAGTCAGAACCAGAACAAGATAACTTTTGCTGTCATCTTTTATAGAACCATTTTTACCGAACACGTTAACTGATAACACTTAAGATTCATATCAGATAAAACCCAGTCTTCAAAGGCTTTTTTCCTCAGTTACTGTACAAAAGCATTTATTCTTTTATATCACATTTTTACTTTAATGATATGGCATAGTATCATAATTACTCAAAAAATAAAGTGGCTGAAAATGGCAACCATATTTTCAGTTTCTGCGACGAAAAACTGATTACAAGCCTGGCAACCACTTTAAAAGTTATTTTACAAGCTGTGTGTGTGTGTGTGTGTGTGTGTGTGTGTGTGTGTGTGTGTGTGTGTGTGTGTGTGTGTGTGTGTGTGTGGCCTGACAGCACTTTTGTCGGCTCTCATTTGTTCACAGTTACCAATCTTCAGGGTTGCCATGGTGACAGATGAAAGCTTAAAGAGCGCCTCCACACAGAAGTCATTCCAGCCGTCCGTCATCCACTAATGGAGAGCAGCAGCTTTTTTTTTTTCGGCTGTCGTTCTGTATTTCTTCCTCCCTTATTTTATTTTTTTTACCAATTTCACTTCAGTTTTCTTTCTTCTTGTTTCTGTCTGTCTGTCTGTCTGTCTGTCTGTCTGTCTGTCTGTCTGTCTGTCTGCCTGTCTGTCTGTCTGTCTGTCTGCCTGTCTGCCTGTCTGCCTGCCTGTCTGTCTGTCTGTCTGTCTGTCTGTCTGTCTGTCTGTCTGTCTGTCCGTCCATCATACGTCTCTCCTTCTCTTTTATGAACCATTTCTTTCCTCAGATATGTCACCTGTCCAAATCCAGACCAATTCCAGGTATATATATACTTTTCTTCTGTCACTCCCCACATTTGCAATATTTAAGTATTTTTGAGAGGAGATAGAATGATTAGCATTAGATGATTTAGTCAGCGTTCTCCTTTCTTAACATTTTGTGAAATTAAAGCATCTGACCACAGAAACCCATCATAAAAACTGGAACAAGAAATATCCAAACTCTCCTAAGAGCCGTCAGGTTCTGACAGCACCAACAGCTTCTGGACAAAATTGACCATTTCATAACTGTCAGCAGCTTTTTTAGGAACAAAAAAAAAGTCTGCATGAAGCACTTTGCAGAGCACTTTCAAAGTTTAGAAAATGTTTTTCAGAAGAAGAAAAAAAAGCATTGACCCATGATGGAGAAGCCATGTTCATGGTCACTTTGGTGTTTCAGAGTTAAATGTTCCTAAATAATCCAGTGTCTTTACCACATCAGATATAACAGAGGCAACAGGTGAGATGAGTTGTTGTTGTTGTCGTGGAAACAAGGCACCCTAAACTGGCTACTACAGACTGGAAACAAATGAGCAGCACAAGGAAAAGGAAGTCTTGGCCCGAATATACGGTGGCTAAACCAGAAATATAGATCCTTGACCCCAGATCTGTTGTCAGTTGGGATCAGAGATTGCTTCCATCCTTAATTATACCAAAACACACAAATCTGATCAAGATATTGGTGGAAGGCAGTGAAGTAGAAAGCCAAAGATCAAATCTCATTCTTCCTCATTCTGAATATTTCTCTCTCCAAACCTCCTGATCCATCCACTGCCCTCTCATGCCAGAAACCTCTCGCCTTTTAGAGAAAGTAGCAGTTCGGCAGGATACAAAATCAACTAACTGGTGAGTCCATTTTCCTTTCTTCGGGCCGAGCTCCGGAGTGCATTTACCGTTCTCTCAGCCCAGTGTGACAGCTTCCTCCTTCACAAACACCCTTCTTCCTGCCGCTGAGATTTTACTTTGCAGCCTGCTCCATCTACTCTTTTGTTATTATGCTGCGGACCACTACAGGGTGGCCGTCACATAAAGGGTTTTAAAAGCAGGAGCGTGGATCCCTAAGCTACTCTCTGCCCCTAAATCTCCCCTCAAAGTGGAGTCTCCATTCTGCCCCGTGAAGCTTTTTCAGCCTTTATTTGACCTGACAGATGTCCGGGCTCAGTTGTTTTATAGAGGTAAATATGAGGTTTGAGGTTTGATTGGTTCCATATTTTTTTTACCGCTGCGATTTACCATTTGGATCTTTTGTTAATTCCTGAGATCTCCATTTTTTCCCGTGTGGTTTGGTGAATGCCTCTATTTACAACAAAAACAATCCCCCTTAGCTTCTCTATTGAACCTCATTGACTTGCAGCAATGGTCTTCATCACTAAGATATTTGACTGACACTCTCATGATTGAGAAACATGCAGCTCAAGCATCTCGATAACAAAACAAGAAACCATCCCGTCTCCGCCCACCTGCTGCTCGGCCAGTTTCCTCTGAATCTCGTCGCCGTGGCAGACGTTGTAGACCACCGGCTTGGCCAGCTCCGCCTCGATGCGAGACAGCCATGTCCGCAGGTTGCTCATGTTCTTATCGAGCTGCTGCACCGTCACCAGCGTCTCCTTCAGCTTCCTCACCCTGCAGAGAGAGGGAAAAGGTCACGTTACAGAAGGTTTCGCTGGAGTTTCGCTGGTCAAGGATCGTGAAACCTAAAACTGGTAAAACGTTTTGTTCCTCTGGTTTTCTTCTACATAAATAGTCTGAAGACAAACCTGCACAAGCACAAACTTGGCAACTTATCAACATTCTACAAATGTTTCTACATCTCAATCTCCTCAATTTTCATCTTTCCTGCAGGTGAAAGAAACTTGTGCATTTTTAAATGTAATGTTAAAGAGATTAAACCCCTTTATTTACAGCACCTAACAACACAGGAAGAAGATCTTTTTCATGTTGACTTTAGATATTTTGGATACAGGAGAGACGGTGGGGCATGTCTGAGTCATGAACTGAGCACATTTTAATACCCGTTTATGTATTGCAAGCAGAACTGAATTGCTATTTTCAACAGCGTTATCACATGTTTCCTCTATTAATCTATAACAAGTATAGGGTGTGTATCAGAGCTCCACCTTTGTCCATAAACTATTAAAAACACAATTGAACTGATTTGAAAAGCAACATTTCCACTGTTTAAACACATCAGATGTGCTGTATGTCTCATCAGAGAGGAAAATAATCAGAGCAGGGACACTTTGAGCTGCAGCGTGAAGACAACCTTCACTTCACGATGCATATACAGTATGTTGTCCACAGCGAGAATCACACCCATCACCACAGCTCCTCACAGAGTCGGTTGAAGTGCTGCTATCGTTCTCACGTAACGACACAACAGGAGCCATTATAGCCGACCTACATCCGACTGAGAGCCGGGTGTTGTCTGTTTGGAGAGGCTGCATTCCAGGTCAGCTCTCAGGTCAGTGACCTACATCATCTAACAAACCAGCACAATGCACAGAGGGTGACACTGCACCGTCATGTGACTGCAGCCGGTGAGAGCGTTCCACCAAAACCCTCCTCTGAGGACCAGTGTGTGTGTGTGTGTGTGTGTGTGTGTGTGTGTGTGTGTGTGTGTGTGTGTGTGTGGTGTGGTGTGTGTGTGTGTGTGTGTGTGTGTGTGTGGATGAGTGGTTCAGATTGCACTCTGTCTGGAGGTCTGTCATTTACCAAAAACATAAATATGTTGTAGGTCACGTCCTTCTGTTCGTGACACCAGTGGAATGTTTTTGTGATTCTATAAAAAGAAAATAGTTTAAGGTGAAAATCACACTGAAAATCCCAGTTTTAGCAGAGGAGGACCAGGGTTCAAGGACTTTCTTGTGACATTTTCATGATTATCGAGCTGTTATGACAGACAAGGAACTCTGATTTAAAAGACTTGCTGTCCATGGCAATAACTCTCCCATGAAATCATATCTTACATGCTTAGAAATGATGACAAATTGATCATAAAGTAGTATTTTAGTAAAAACTACCAGTTATGAGCCAGCAGTGACTAATGTTTACATTTGAATGATCATTTTTTTACATTATTCTGAGTTTCTAAACTGTAATGTCATCCAACCTGCATGTGCTACCATGTGATGTGTTCACAGTGTTTCCATAGAAACCCATTCAAAGCACTCTCAAATTTCAAAAGTTTCATGCTAGTTCAGATGCTATTCAGTGTCCGTGTCATCCAGCACAGCAGAAGAACGATGCAACAATCAGCAACAAGCAGCTGTCATCCAACCGTCACTGCAGCTGCTTTACTCTCTGGTTTGGTGATTTGAATAATGAGACGAACAAATAAACAATCTCAGATGCTGATGCTGCAATAACAGACTGTAGGGGGATGTTCACGTCCTATTTTTGACAGCTGCACGTGTGTGTGTGTGTGTGTGTGTGTGTGTGTGTGTGTGTGTGTGTGTGTGTGTGTGTGTGTGTGTGTGTGTGTGTGTGTGTGTGTGTGTGCAGTGAGCTCCCGGTTGCATGTCTCTACAGCATGTGAGGATGTGGCAGTAAATGGAGGCGTGAAGAGCAACATCAGCAACATATAGAACATGCTGGTGAGGTCATGGATGGACATATGTAGTGTTCATTGCATTCACACACACACACACACACACACACACACACACACACACACACACACACACACACACACACACACACACACCTGCTGTCCGAGCTGCCACCTAAATTCCGACACACACACACAGAAGAGGACTGGATCTCAATGAATTCTGCTCTGAATGACTCTGCATGCGCTCGTCTTGTCTACATGTCTGCACCGACAAAGCCCAGCCCATCCCCCTCCACTCCGGCTCTCTGTGTCTCCTCCTCCACCTCCTCCTCCTCCTCCTCCTCCTCCTCCTCCTCCTCCTTTTATCACAACAAAACACCCGATCTGCTCCCCATTCACCCTCCTGCCTCCTCAGACTTTTGCTATCCGGCTCAATGTACTTACGAGCTGGTGAGAGGAGGCTACTCCATGGCGATGGCTCTTCCGCTAGCAAACACTACCCTCCCCCCCCCACCTTCTCCATCCCTCCCTTCCCCTTCCTCCTCTGCAGTCCGCCTGTCTCCTCCTCCTCCTCCTCCTCCTCCTCCCCTCTCTCCAAACATCTGGATGCAGGGACAGGTTCATTCAAGGACACACAGCAACAGGAGCTCCTTTAACGAATGTGTTGATTATTTGTTCAATTAATATAATAACTATTAGGTCTAAAATGTCCCTTATCATTACGGCTTCTTTCTCCTCTTCTTTGAAATATTTCTTTTTTGTTTTGTTCTTTCAGTTAGTGAATTAATCTGAGAGTTTAAACATTCGAGAAAGATGAATGTTATGTGTTTTAAAAAGCAGAAAGCACAGAATTAATAAAGCTTCGGCTCAGCAAATGTAAATCTGTGCAGGATTTGTTCAATATAATCAAATTCCACTTTTGAAAACAATTCAAAATGATAATTAAGAACATTTAATTGCTACAAAAATGTACTTGTTAATGCACCAATCATACATTTGGTGTGTTTATATCAAAAACTGTCTCTTTATATGTTTGAATGTTAAAAGCAGGACCAAAGACACAAACAGGAAACAAACCATCTGTAAAACTGTGACATCACTTTAAACAACAACGAGCAGCAACAAAGAACCAGAAGCCCGTCAGAGTGAGTCCAGGTCTGGAGCAGATACAGGTGCAGCTGTCGATCGTGGTTACCGTTATTTGATCCGACGGTGCTGACACAGACAGGCCCAGCGGGGAAACCTCAGAGTGGACAAACCTCCATCTGCCTCCTTCTTCTTCTTCTATTTCAAATAAACCAGCCTGGGGTTCAACGCACTAACAGTAAGTTATATATCAGCAGGAGAGAATGATGAAGGACAAGTACAGAGAAAGAAAACATAAATCTAAAGCTCCTTTCAGACATGAAACAGCCTACATTACATTATCCGGCTCCATCTGCCTGTTACAGTAATGGTTTGATTCAGACATGAGCCACAGAGATCATGTGATATTTGGCACCTGGTGCGAAAGACGGAGCGGTTTCACGTCAGCGAGGTATAAAAAAACGTGTTTTCTCTTCTCTCACAGGCTGAAAAAGTTCATTTAATTAAAGTATTTTGCTGTTGAATCCTTAATTAATGACCATTGTGAGCCCTAAGGACACTCGCCAACCGCTTCTCACCGTGAATCACCTGACGCACTTTCTAATCTAACATTTCATCATTTATGAAAGGGAGTTCTGCAGCCTCTTTCATAATGTCCATACAGTGCACAAGCATAGACTTAAAGGAAAAAATATTCATGGGACGATTATCCTGGCAAAAATAGTTGCAACTCACGACATTATGCCAATAATAATCAAAATATGCACTTTTTCCTTGTCCCTTTACCTTACATTTTGTTAAGAAATAAATATCATTATTGCATCACAGATAGGAGATATGTTTTGTGTGCAAAACAAACGATCAAACAGTCATGAACAGGGTAATCATAAATCACAAGGTCCCTCTGCATAAATAAAAGATACATCCATAAATAAAAATAGCGTCTTTTTTACTTTTCAACTACGATGGCAAATTGGACAGATTACCAGCCTGAGTTTTACTTTTAAGTTTTTCCGCCGTCGAAACATTTGTTTAACAATCTGAACGTCTGAAAGTAGCTTCAGGATCCAGATGTGTTGGAAGCTTTACTCCAAAAACATCTGCGTGTCAGCTAATAAATCAAATATCCTTCAGTCCTCATCATCTCTTTTAATTACCAGGAATTTAAATCATATTATTTTACCATTACACACGCACACACACACACACACACACACACACACACACACACACACACACTAACATCAACTCTGAGGCAAATTCATCCTTTGTCTCTTGTTCAAACTCAAACAAACCACCGTGTTACAGCAACACGTGCAGCACTATCACCATGACGACAAGATCTACAACCGCTTGAAAAGAGAGCCGTAAGTAAGAACTGCATTGTCTTAATTAATCAGCATTAAACTGCCAAACGACACGACACTAAATAATCTATTAAAAGCTCCACGTGAAATTAACGACCGGACAAACTGCAGTTTAGAAACAAAAAGAAGTACGTTTGCTGTGCCAGGTGTGAGGAGGAGGCAGGAGAGCAGCAACATTGTGTTTTAAAAGACAAACATCTGCCTCGTGTGCGTCTTATTCAGACAATGAGGAGAGAGGACGGTGGCCCCGCGGTGGCCCCCCTAAAGGCTGAGGGCCCGTCGGCACAAAGCCTGGTGTCAGCAGACGGCAGCTGCTGGTCCGGGTGACGGAGCACCCGGTTTGTTTTGGGGGACAAAGGCGAGCGGCGGGCGAACGGCGGTCCAGTGTCAACGCGTCTAATCCCCTCGGAGAGTCAGACCTCAGCAGTCATCTGACGACACTTAGTTTGGAGAGACGCAAACAAAGGGCCGAGGGGCAGTCGTCACTGACTCTGAATCAGCTCTTCTGCAGCTCCGTCAGCGCTTAACAAAAACGCGCGACACGTTACTGCAGAATAATGAAAACACTGACTCACGTCATGTCTGTGAAGTGGACTTTTTCTCTTTGTGTTTGGTAGAAGAGGTTTAAAGAAATAGAGAAATGGAGACGGGGTTCAGAATGAAAGAGTGTAAATGTTTAGGGAGAGATTCTATGAATTGACTTCAACAGGAAATGAGTCAGTTTGCATTTCAGGTTCCCTTTGTCTCAAGGTCAATGTGATTTTTTGAATATTGTTTTTGTGAAGATGTCTGAAATAAGGTCTGTTTTTAACTCAAGCTAAAGAGATTTTAACGTTTTGTTCTCTGATATCAAATAGGTCAATAAATACCCCTCTGAGGAATTTAGAAGCTTTAACGTGTCTTAAAAAAGTGTCTAAATGAGACGACTAAACGTCCTCACTAGAACTCTAGTCCTCCTTTAGCTTAGTGGTGGAGACGTGAGGTCATGTGACCGTGGTGGAGTTCCTTTATAACGTTAGCTTTTTACTTCACACTTCAAACATCCTAAAAGTGGAGTTTATCTTGATGAACAAAACCTGGAAGTATCATAAATTTGTTTGTGCAATAATCCAAAATCCTATGTAAATTTCCCATTGGCTGATTTTGAGGGAACCTGCAATGCTATTGGCCTACAGAAATACATCATCCCTTCCAGCCTGAGATTGTTTTTCTTTTTCACCTGGTGTCCATTACTGGTACTGCATAGTCACAGTGGTGGTTTTGTTGGTACAAAATATCTAAAAAAAGCTTCTTTTAGTCCTGGCTCTACATTTTTTTAAAGCTGGTCATGATTAATGAATTGGTGGGGTTAGTTGTAAACACTGAATCATCTAATGTCATCCTTTATCTGCACCTAACATTTCTCTGGGGGTTTAGAGGTGAACAACATGGACCGGATACGAGGGAGAAACGGTTCCCTCATCGTGTTAATCAGCTTGTGAAGACTCCCCATGTTCATCAGATTAGCGGCTGCTGTCTACTGTAGATCCTGAGCCTCAAATCCCACAATAATCAAGATGATCATTAAGATATGAAGCATGTTACACATATTCTGTGTAGTGCTGATAAGAGAGGAATTTACACGTTTGTCCATCAACGTTTTCATGACTTGAGTCCGTTAGTTCCAATGTAGATGCCAGATGATGCTTTAGACAACAATGTTCTTCCAACTTCGTGTCAACATTTTGAGGAAGACCCTTCTCCTGTTTGATCTTGACAATGGCCTCCATAAAGAGCTGTACTGGCCTCCACAGAGCTATGACCCCCGACCCCTTCAAACAGAAACAGGTATTTTCTACAGCTCTGGCATCATAAAATCTAAATCAAACAGTGTGACGACGGCACATTCCATCACAGACTGGAGGCTCGTGCCTCAGCAGCGGCTCATTAACAGGCTTAGCCTCGTTATGCTGGTCAGTCTCTGAGGGGACGGGGGGGCAAATCCACCGTTGTATGTCTCGCTCCCTCTCTCCACTCCGGTCCCCCCTATTGTTTAAGACGGAGGGCACATCTCTGTCATGATGCAATCCCCCGACCTCGTCCCTCTTGTCCCTCTCTGTCAATATTTGCAATATTTGCACTTTTGTACATTTTTTGTAAATCGCTTTGGATAAAAGCGTCTGCTAAATGACTGTAATGTAATGTAATGCATTGATTGGAGATCCTCTTTATTCAGTCAAGTCCTTCTCAGGCCGTGTCCACAGTTTATGGGATTTTTTTTTTATGCTTCAATCCACATTAAAGAGGTCATTATATGAACTTGTGTTCTCCAGAAGAGTCAGTTGGAACGGTATGGTATTTAGCAAAACACTTCTGAAAACTCAGAGTTCACCAGTAGAAGCATTTCTTCTATATGAATAAAAGTAGCATATATTCTAGTATTTATGTGGTGGTGCATAATGTATTTATGTTTTTATGTGTCTATGTGAGGCTCTACAGACTAGTAAACAACCTGATTTGAAATGGTTTCATCAATCATTTCCCCCAGTATTGATACACAGGTACCAGCTGCACTTTCTGCTTTCTCTTCTCTCCAACAGTGACCTGACAGAAACATCACCATTTATCTTTATCTTTATTCTAAAAAATAAAAGTATCGAATATTGATGTCTTTCAAGGTATTGTATCAAAGTTAGAAATTCCAGTATGGTAACCAGTACAGACTGTTGCCAATTTCCTTGGAAAAGAAAAAATAAGGAATCCATCTATCTACAAACCATCATGAGTGGCTGGAGATGCACCACATGTGACAGGAACTACAAAGAGTGGCATCATTCAGAAATAACTGTCTAATTGGAGTTAAATCACATGCTCAACACAGACATAACCACAACCTTCAGGCTGGCTCTTTGCATCTTATTGCGTATAAATGATCATTTATATCAGAGATTCTTAAAAGAGTCTTTAAACAAACATGTATTGAGATGAACTTCATGCTAAAATGTGTGAGAGAAACGGAGCCTGAGGAGAGGCAGAGTCACCGCGGTCACTAAGCAGCAACCATATGGTCCATCTAAGTCAGTCATTCCCATAGAGGATAAATCCCCCCCCTCCCCCCAACCCTGAGTGGTTTAACCCATCTGGCTCCATGAAAACAGTCCACTCAGCTCCACTCAATGTGGATTTTATGAATCAACTACACATAGAGTCCTTCAAGGTCACTAACCAGACAAATTATCAGGAGCAGAATTCCGTTAAAACTCGCTGTGCTGTTCTTTCACCAGAGATTTAGCAGTAATTGTTTTGCACTCGGCCACCCTGCATCCATTCATCTGCACAGCGAGGACGCGGTGATAATAATTATACTGTGCCGTTTGACTATGACAAAGCCAAGTGGCTAAAAGAGAGCAAAGAGTTTCTGGGATCAACTTTGTAAGTGTTGAGAACACATAATTATCCAGAAAATCAAATCAGAACATTCAAACTAAAGCAGAAGATTCATATTATGGTATGAATTCAAAGAAGAAAACAAAAGTCACAGTGTGACTGAGACAAAGTCCAAATCTGTGACATTGTATTGCTTGTTTTCCTGCTCCCTGTCGCTGGCTAAACACAGCCACAATCAAAACAACAATTTCCATAACTTTAAGAACCCAATATTTAAACAATCGCACCTCTTTTACAAAATGATTTGCAACTAAAACACTTATTAGGTTTAGGCTAAAAGCCACAAAGTTAGGTTTAGGCAACAAAACCACCAACAGTTAAATAAAAATGCGGGTATCAAACACTGGTCTGCTGGGTGAAGGTCCTGTTTGTTGGACTCATCCACCTCCGTCACTTGCTCTAATTGTTGCTTAGTCAAGAGGATTTATTTAATTAGTGTGTCCACCACAATTAAGACTCCTAATTTACTTTCCATTGGCTCTATTTTTGCGCTTTCCTGTCCCTTTACATGAAACCAATAGATTGCTTTAGAGACTATTCACTAACTGATACTAGGCTGGTTTATCTACCAATGGGTTCAAGTCAGTCTCACAATTGACTGTTTAGTCACTTTGTACCTATCAGTCCCATTGCACTATGCTGCTTCATATAGAATAGCAGCAAAGCATCCAGCAGCTTCCAGCAAACAGCCACCACTGCTCTGTGTATAGGAATGAGATTTGCACTTATGGATTAATATTAATGTCGTATTATCCTCTGTCGGCTCTGAGCTTTATGATTTTAATCTGCCGCCACAGCAGAAGACAACAGCTGTTCTCTGTGTGAAGAGGAGACACAGACAACACACAGATGAAGCTGCACAGGTCGGACTGCAGTTTGGCCTCCTAAACAGCCTGTAATGCCTTATAATGAAGACATATTTAGTTTTTACAATTGAGAGGCATTCATAGAAATATTCTACCTTACCCTTCATGATTTTAGAGCAACTTAAAGGACAAACCAACACGTAGCTATTGATGGTAACTGTGTTGAAGTTGTAGATGAACAGAAATGTCTCGGGACAATATGATGAAAAACTGTCATGGGACAGTTTGGAGTATCTTCATATTGGAAGACAACATGCTACCTCTGAACCTGACTCATCCGGGCTTAAGGGTGAATGCTAATGTTGCTATGCCAACTGCCATCCCAAGCATGCTAAGTATCTTCAGTCAGCGTGCAGCATGCATGGCAACAACTACTGGATGTAGAGTTCAGCAGGTCTGTCTAATATCACGCAGAATGCTAGTACGACACCTTCCAAAACATGAAAACTCATGAACTCATTCAGCTAGAGTCTTCCTCAAACAGCTGCAGGTTTAACTCCTCCCCGGTCCGCTCCTCCTCCTCCCACCACCTTCTCTTTTCTCACCTGGTGTCTATGTGGTCAAACAGATGCTTCCAGCGGTCGTTGGCGTCCTTCAGCTTGTCGTTGACCTCCGTCTCTTTCGTCTTGTTGCTGGCTGAGATGAGTTGTTCTCCGAGCTGCTTCAGATGGGTTTTATTCTCACTGAACAAGTTGATCTCCTCCATGCAGTCCTGACGGAGAGACACAGAAGAAAGAGCAGAAATAAGAACCAGATCCAGGATTTAGTAAATTAACATATTATCATTGCTTTAAGTCTAGGCTTCAACGGTTAAAGTAAGGATAAAGAAATATGTAACTTTCAACAAATCCAACAAAAATCAACCTCACTTAAAGAAAGTCTTCATGTCTCCTGAAGAGTTTGCTTTATTAAAACTCCATGTAACCTATTATTGCCAGAAACAAAAGCACAACTCCTGCCAGGAGTCTGTGTGCCGGAAGACACTAAATTTAGAGCTCTGGTGCCTGAAAAGGTTTAACCCCCCCATCAGGGCAATAAGAAACAAATAAAAGCGTTTTGACACAAAACAAACCCTCGTGGCCCCTCGTGGCCCCTCGTGGCCCCTCGTGGGGCTCAAACAGCTGTCGTCTCTTTAACAATCAGAGGGAGTGTTCACAGCTTTATGAAAAGGCCAACATGTCCTCACACACAGCAGCAAAGAGTGACGGAGCAAAATAACTTTCACTTTCAGAGCTCATAACTCTGGCTGCACTATCTGCTAAATATATTATTAAAACAATAAGAAAAGGTTGAAGCTGCATTTGGATATTCATCCAATCTTGGGATACATTTGTCTGTATTCTTTTATTTGATGAGCCAAAATGTATCCTTGGTTTCTTGGCTCATGTCAAAGTTTTAAAGTCATCCTGTTGACAAAAAACACGGACACATGGGACCAAAGATACTTTAAAGTGTCAGTATTCTATAAATGTTCTCTCTTGCATTTACACCCAGGGTGAAGCTACATCTTTCTCAGTTGATTCATCAAACTGAGTCTCATTCACTCAGTAAACGTTGCTCATCAGCTCTGATGGATGATGAATTCACGACCATCTTAACTTTAATCTAATCCTCCCTGTAACCAGTGGCTGAGCATCCATTGTTCGCACACTGACACTGTTAAACAGAGGGCTGTGTGTCTGTGCTGCAGCCTCCTACCTTCTTCAGTTTCTCCACCATCTCCTCGATGTTGAGGTCGGAGTTGTGCGCCACCTTGTTCTCCATCTGCGTCAGCCACTCGCACAGCTCCTTGTTCTTCTCGTTGAAGATGATCCACGCGTTCAGGCGATCTGCGATCTCCTGTTTACGCAGGGACACCTGACACAAAGAGGAGAGGAAGAAATGAGCTTTATCACGAGAAGATGCTTAGTCCTACTGTGTGTAGCTAATCTATAGTGTGTTTATCACTGTCATAATACATTTAATTCATTTGAATTTCAATTGTGCTGGATCAGATTGTGAGTCGTGGACAGAGTTGGAAGAGATTACGAAGTTTGATGGCAAGAACAAATGTGTCCAAAGGTGGAGCAAAAAAACTGCCATTATAGAGGGGGGGATACAATAATCTTTTTAATCTTTTTAAAGTCTGGTCTTTAATCTTTCTTTCCTGGAACTAGTCATGCTGCTGAAAAAAGTTGTAAACAAGAAGTGAAAGAAAAAATTGATCTTAAGAGAGAAAGTCAAACCTACCTCTCCACAACACACCTGGACAAACACTGTAGAGACCTGAAGTACAGCATGTCTGTTGAACTGCCCGTTACAGAAAGTTACAGAAATTCAGACGACCCTGCTACCCCAAACAAACCAAACTGAAGACCACCTCCATCAAACACAGGGGGCAGCACTGAGCTCATCACTAATTGTAACAACCAGAACGAAGCGAAGCAGACTTTGCATTCGAAAAACATAAGAGGGACTTTTCTCATCTCTGGATTTTGTGACCCCAAAAACAATCTCAGCGCTACATCATGGAGGTCATCCCAATTCCTAAAACAACACCTAGAGGAGCGAGGATGCTTGCAGGAGGAGATAGAGGCGAGTATTCAGGGATGCAGAAGTCCTTTTGGCACCCATTACGTATAAAAGAGGCGCCAAACGTCATATTTTGTTGACATTTTAAAATGACATCTCCAGGGCAACCTATGTGTCATGTTGTTAAAGGCCTGTTTCCTCGACTCCTCTTTCCTCACCTCCTAGGACTCGAGGAGAGGAGGCATGGAAAGGAATCGAGGAAACTGTGAAACTGGAAATGCCCCGGGTGTAATGGTTTTACACTTTTAACACAGAATGTTAAAACATATGTCTAACATTTAAAGGAGAGAAGTCTTCAGGGAAGAGGACCTAATCAAAGACTACAACTTAACTATATATATATATAATATCAAAATAATATATAAACTATATATTGGGTAAACTTTCCCTCCTCCAGTGTTGAGCAGTGCAAATACATAAACAAACACTCAGGTCAAACACAGACAGTAAAAGTGAAAGTCAGTATGACACCCCCCCCCCGACTCATTTCAATACAAAAGCTCTTCATCCTGAAGTGTCTCCTATCACCATCTGTTCCCCACAATGACCCCCACACCCACACCTGTTGGTCAACAAGATTTACTAACTAAACTCCTCATTAAAGGCTCAGACTTTTAACACTAACGACCAGAAAACAGACTAAAAGACGGTGAACCCTGTGGCTCAAACAAGCTGCAGAACTGTCACAAACATGTCAGATGACTGCTGTCTCCCAAAGCAAACTTTGATTTAATAAAGAACATTTCTACAAGGAACTCAAAACTCTCTCTCTCACACACACACACACACACACACACACACACACACACACACACACACACACACACACACACACACACACACACACACACACACACACACACACACACACACACACACACACACACACACACACAGCAAAACATCCTGCAAAGTCATAGAACTTCAATCTCAATTGAGAGTCCACAGTTTCCAGAAATAGCAAATATGGCTGGAAGAATTATAGAAATGTGTATAAAATGATGAAGAAATATATACATGATTCCGTCAGATATTGTGGAATAAGCAGATTTTTACAACCTTAAAGATCCTTAAAGGGAATATTTAAGGAAACTGCATGATAAGGTGTTAAAAATGGGTCCCAAAGGAAGACAAAAAATTTCATCAAGACTTTCTATGAAACTCTGCACAAACATTCTCTTAAGTTCACTTCACTGTGTGATTTAACTGTATATGATTCAAGCCGGATCACACATTACACTTAAAGAACATTTTTTAAACATCAGGTCAAAATAAAAGCATTTAAACAGCAGAAGCAGCTTGTGATTGGAGGACGACCTCAGATACTTGATCAAACCTGCGTCCCGTCTGTGTTCAGCTGTAGTTTGTCATCAGTCTCACCTTGAGGCAGAGTTCCTCCCACTGACGGTGCAGGTGCTCCACCTGCTCCTGCAGCAGCAGGACGTCGTCGGCGATGATGTACTGGGACAGATCCGTCTTCATGGTGCTCAGCTCTGTCAGGCTCTCAGCCCAGTCCTCCAGCGAGTCCTCGTTCTCCTGCATACCATAACACACCGACCGGCACAACAAACTGTCAGAGACCCCCCTCAACTCACTCTGTGTGTCTCTCTCTCTCTCTCTCTCTGTCTCTCAAACACTGAACCCCCTAAATGTCTCTCTCTCTGTCCGGCCCCTTTCTCTTTCTCTCCCTGACACTCTTTTCTCTTTTCTCTTTTCTCTCCGCCCAGAGAGAGGATTAAGGGCCACAGGCTGCAGGCCGGGGCCGGGGGAGGGGTGAGAGAGGAGGAGGAGGGGAGGATCAGGGCTGTGATGGGTCAGAGAGGGTTTGTTGAGTCAAACCTGTTCCAAACTTGGCTTTGCTCCCCTGGAACAAAGAGAAGCTACGAGTCTGTTTGTTGTTCTTCTACTGTTTCCTGATGACCTGATCAAACGTCTACGTCTGCATTACCTCCATCTTTGTTCCTGTGTGTGTGTGTGTGTGTGTGTTTTGTATAAAATAAGATTAGATAAGATTAGATCATTCTTTATTAGTCTCGCAGCAGGGAAATTTGCAATGTGTCTAATATTATGCTACTAGATGCATACATTTCCCTTGAGAGCAATAAAGTATCTTTCTGTCATTATTTTTAAAAATATTTTTAAAAATAATGACAGTCATTATTTTTAGTTTGTATATTTTAAAAAAAGGGGCATTTATGACGGTTTATTAACATTAAAAATGATATATGTATTGATATATTAGACTCTTGTCTTTTAAGTCCTTGGGGTCAGTTCAAAATAATACTAATACATAATAATAATCCCAATACAATCAATGCACAAAAGAGTTTAAACCCGAAAGAAGAGTAGCTTGACATTTTTGCAAACACGTAAATTTTCTCTGTTTCATGCTTTAAAAAAAACTAAATCCTGGTAAATTTGATGAAATGTTAATAATTCTGAACCATCTTAAAAACCTTCTTCAAACTATCGATGGCTCCGCCCACTGAGGTTTAACTCAGCCAATGAGAGCACTGCTGCCTGCAGAGTGGCTCTGAACCTCCACTGAGTGTTTAGCACAAACAAAATCTCTGCCAGTGCACAGAACAATTCAAAATGTATTTCATTAATATGACCATCTGTTTGCAGACGTACCTTGTTGTATTTCTCGACACTCAGCAGCTCATCGTCGAACTCTGGCATCGACTGGTTCATTCTGGTCTTCACGTCCTTCAGCTGCAGCATGCGGTCTGCTAGTCCGGCCTCGCACAGATCCCAGTTCTGAGACACGATAAACAAAAACAAACATTTTAAAGAGGTATTAATCATGCAGATCAGTGCTCTGGGTTCTTAAACAGCTGATTGGCTTTGGGAGTGACCAGAGGGCCGTTACACTCCTTTGTCTGTGACTTCCTAAACAGACCACTGTCATTAATTAGAGCAGATTGGATTAACTTGTCAGGGAAACAGAAGCTGTCAGAGGCTAAAGGGGACCGATGGATTACAGTTCAAATCCAAAATATCACTCAAAGAGAAACGTATCAACCAGGACGAGACTCAAAATGACCACAAAGAGACACAAACAACTACAAAGAGACACAAAACAACTACAAAGAGACACAAAGAGACTACGAAGAGACACAAAGAGACTCACGACGATTATGAAAAGGGGAGAAACAAGTTCTGAGACACAAAATGACCACAAGAAAAAACATTAAACTACCACAAAGAGACACAAAAACACAACAAAAAGACCAAAACTACTTCAAAGAGACTCAACATGGCCACAAAGAAACATACAACTACTTCAAAAAGAGACATTAAAGATAGAGAGAAGAAGAGATATTGAAAATAAGACAAAAATAGATGGATTAGAAACGCTCAAAATCAAAACATCAATTACAGAGGGTTGTTATTGCAAAAATGTAATTAGGGCTGCAACTGACAATTTATTTTTGATACATTTTTCCCATTAAACAATTAATAATTTGTCTATAAAATGTCAGAAAACAGAGAGCCTGTATTACAGTCCAACCATCAGTCCAAAACCCCCCAAATGTCAAACTCACTATGATATAAGTCAGAGTAAAGCAGAAGGAAACAGTGTTTTCGAGCAGCACCAGATGTTCTACTCTCTGCCTTGACAGCAGACCATTAAAACTGATTGATTTCAGGCTCACTCCAAGATCAGGACCTTGGTGTTATAGCCCACATCAAATCCAAATAAGGTCATTTAAAACCAAGTCAGGCCCCAATAAAAACCAAAACAGGCAGCAAACAAAGGTAAAGACAGTGGAGAATCCTGACTGTCACAGTGGAAACATTTCATAGAATCCAGTGAGCCTGACACGGAGCGATAGAGTACCTTGACGATGGCCTCGGTGAGCTCCGTCCTCCGGCCCAGCAGGCTGTGCAGGTTGTCCCACTCCTCCTGCAGGGTTGCCAGGTCTGTCTGCAGCCCGGTCTGGGTCTCCTCGTCCCCCATGGAGAAGAGCTGGCGGCCCACTTCCAGAGTGTGGATGAAGCTGCACTGATACCTCTGGAACAACAGCTCTGTGTGCTGAAAGAGGATTTATTTTTTTTAAAAAGGAAAGGAGAGAATGAGCTGTGATCTTTGTTAGTGAAGGGCTTACTGGTGCCTTTTATTGAGGAGCAGTTTATTGTATCTTCACTCACAATCAGTTCAAATCTCATCTCTTCTTTTCATGGTAATCAAATAATCAGAGAGGAAACACTCTTCCTCTTCTGTCTGGTCTTTTGATTGTAAATGTAATCAGCAGCAGTGGGTTCTTTCTCTTAAATCTCCTATCAGCTCAGAGGAAGCGGTTTTGTTTTCTGCCTGCAGTGATGACTATAAAATGGTTGTTGATTCGTATTAAGATCATTCATGATCATAATCCGAATAAACAACCGTTTTATAGTCCATCAACTCTCTTTTACAGTCCTGAAAAATTGTAGAGTAAAAGTGATTGGTTGTTTCTGTAAAGTCTGAACAGTTTCACATTTAAAACATGAATCTCATCTTTATCATGTTTATGCATTTACACACATGCATACCGATACACATATTAAATTTATGTATTCAGTTTTTATTTTGTGAATTATATTAAAGATGGAAAAACATGAATAACAGAAATAACATTATTCATGCACTTGCAAATGAGGAGGTAGTAGAAAATGTAAAGGATACTTTAGGCTTTTCATTTTAACCTCTTTACCTAAGATTACATTATTTATTCCATTTTACAAAAGGTAAAATGACAATAAGATAAGATAAAATAAGATAATCCTTTATTAGTCCCGCAGCGGGGAAATTTGCAGGATTACAGCAGCAGAGAGGATAGTGCAAACAAGAGACATAGTAAAAAAATAATAAAAAAAAATCAAAATCAACAATGAGGAAGATCTTGGGTAGAAAATAAAGAGAATAAATACTAAACATTTTTTTATTCATACTCTCTAAACAAAAAAAGAAATCTGGTTGGAAAAAAAATCCAACACGATAATAACTCATCTGTTTTATAGACTTCTGTTTATTTACAAAAGAATATTCAGTCTTTGATGTTTATTGTTATTTTTCATCTCAGAAAACTTGAAATCTTCCATTAAATGCAAAGAGGGTTTGTCACGACGCAGTTTCTTATGACGCTATTATAAATAAATGAATGTCCCTTAAATCCATCACAAAATTCAGAATTTCATTTTCCCTGTTTTGAGTTCACTCTAGATTCCCTATCCTCGCCTTTGTGCCCTCCGTCTCACCTGGAGGTCCTGCAGGGAGCGCCGTAGCTGCTGCAGGCTGCAGTGGGCGGGTCCTGCGGGGGGGAGGAGCGTCTGCGTCTCGGACAGGAACCTCTGCAGCTTCCTCAGGCTGTGGCTGTACAGGTGCCAGTGCTTCACCAGCCCCTCCACCAGGGAGTGCCGCTGGTCGGCCCGCTGCACCGCGCCCTGCCAGTGCTCCCTGAGCTGGGCCAGCTTCAGGACGAAGTCACTCCTGGACACATTTAAACGCAGGTAAGACACTGTGTTAGCCCCGCCCCCTTTATCTTTTATCTTGTTTTATCTTACCTGTCCTCCACCTCTCCCTTCTGCAGCAGATGCAGAGCTTCAGTGATGACAGAGTGAAGGATCTGGTGACCGGTGGACTGCTCGGCCTGAAACCGCTGAAACACCAGGAGAGATCAGGGTTAACACCTGTGTGTGTGTGTTTTTGTTGAGTGTGTGTGTGTGTGTGTGTGTGTGTGTGTGTGTGTGTGTGTGTGTGTGTGTGTGTGTGTGTGTGTGTGTGTGTGTGTGTGTGAATCGAACACGGTACCTTGTGTGTGCAGAGCTGCTGTCTGAGGCCGATGTACGAGCCGGAGACGTCCACAGCCAGGCTGTCCTCCATCCTCTGCAGGAAAGACATCCAGCTCTCACACTTCTGCTGGAAGCTCTGCCGCCTCAGGGCCTCCGCCTGCAGCTCACTGCAAACACAACGACAACAAACACGGTTAGAGATCAACACTTTAACTTCAATGGATTTTAGGGTACAATAGAAACTGGCGTGCTAGAGGTTGCTACCGCTGGGAGTCAGACTAAGGCACTGGATGGAGGAGAACAACCCGACCTTCTCTGATTGGTCCACAGTCCTATCAGAAACAGCCTCTTCTAGAATAAATGGACAGCTATACAGAAATCTGGGAGCCATTTCTAACACAGATAAAGGAGTTTATTCTGATGTATTCATGATGTAAAATCAAACCTACAGTGCACAACTACTCTTTACACTTTTATGTGTTTATTTTATATCATATTATTATTATTTATTTTTGTGTATTTTTTTAATTGACTTTTTTTTGTACCTGCTGTTTTGGGTTTTAGGTCTTTATTTTGTATTAATTATATCTATTTTATTTGTAATATGTACATTATTTTATTCATCTATAAAATGCATTGGTCTTTTTGAATGTAAACAAAGGAAACAATCAAAATAAAAATTAAAAATAAAAGGAAAACTGTACTTTAATGTTTCATTTTATACAAATTTCACTGTCACGTACTGAATCAAACCGCAATTTAGGTGAATTGTTACACGACTACCTCCTCTGTATTCTCTCGTTACCACGACAACAAGGTTTTTAGCCTTTTAACATGATACTTTTTTAGATTTATTAAGAGTGTCTTGTCTCTTGTATTGAAACAAAATGTAGCACCAGAAAGTTTTCAGTGTTTGCTCCAGGGTAAATGATCCTGAATCCGCTGTCACTGATCAATATCCTCGTTTTAAACTACACATAAATATTACAATCATTCAGACTAGAAGCAATTTGTGGTATTTGTTGTATAAAACTAAAAACACCTTTAGGAGCCATAAATAGATTCTGTATGTGTCACCATTTGCTTCCATATATTGTTTCTCCTCTCCCACAACCACTCCCTCCTCACCCCTCTGGTTCATATATCCGTGCACTGATCTCAGATCTGACCTGCAGGCCTCCTCGGCTCTGGCGGAGGCGTCGGCCCAGCGCTGGTTGAGGCGTCTCAGGCGTCGTGCCGCGGCGTCACCGAGCGACAAGCTGCAGCTCTGCTCGTTCAGAACGTCCAGGTCAGCAGAGAGGCCGCTCAGCTCCAGGAGGCCGGACTGGAAACATATGGTGGTCACATGGGATCACAACAGTCTGGACTACTGCACACAGGAACACTACATGATCCACACATGTGCTCCTCTGCTGCATTCACTTCTCTAGTTCTTCTCCACTCATTGTTCTGTAAATTCTCCTCCAAGGTGGAGACAAACTCCTTATTCATGGCCTGAAGTCACTACCAATAATACCTATATTTAACATTAAATCTACAGAGAAATATTGTCCATTTCACGCGTCATTAGGTCTTAGAGAATAGAATATAAATAAACTGAGATTTAAATTGCATTCTGTACACAAACATAGATAAGAAGTCCTTTAAGTTCTCACAAAAAAATGGGAATTTGAACATCTACAATTACAAAAAGACTGAAAATGAGGATCTTGTGATACAAAAGCTCCAGGCGTAGCTATTAAATGGACTTTGTGCTGAGATTGTTTGGACAGATTTTGTAGAAATGATCATGAAGTATCCTAATTTGAGACACTGAAATCCCTAAAATCATAAAAAAAATATATATACTTGTTTTTAGAAAACGCAAAAACACGTTGATTTGTACCAAAAACAGTTATAAAACAATACTCAATCCTTTTACAAACTGCTCCAAAACCTCTAATTTCCAACTTGTCCAAATAAAACATTTGCAGCTACAAAATATTTAACCAAATGCCAAATCCAGAAGTCACCTGCTCAGTGGATTAAACCAGAGGAGAATCAGCAGCACTGCATTCATTCATAAAGTCCTCTCCCCCGTCTCACCTGCTCCGCTGTCCGAGCCGCCTCCTCCTGCAGACGCTCCTGCCAAAGCTCCAGCTTTCCCTCCAGAGACTCCAGGACGGTTCCAAACTCCTGCAGCCGCTCGAGCTCCTCCTGCAAGCAGAGGAGACACATGACACGCCGCCATCTGGCTCCTGATTTATAGGTCACTGGGACACTGAGTGCACGCAGGTGGAAGGTTACACAATGCACAGGTAATGAGTCCTCTGAAAACATCACAGAGGAGGTCTTAGAATGTGTACTAGAGCAGAAGAAACGTGAAAAACTTTACATGTTATAACATTTTTATAAACAATAATATGGTGGCAGATGTTGGATGGGCAAATTGACACATTACAAAATGGTCCACAGGTTTATTTATACACAGTTTAAATAAATAGATCCATGGTTGAAACTATTGTTGGAATTTTAAATGTGTTTCTCCTTCAGTGAGTGGTTGCATTGCCAGAATCTCCACAGCTGTTTTAATTATTATGGTCTTCTGCCACCATGTAAACCTTAATATATCTTTGAACTTTGCACTGTCAGGCTTCAATTTACGCTTCAAAGATTGTTCTCCATCAGTGGAAGAGCCAGAGAAAACCAGGTCTAAAACTGATGACAGACAAATCGCCTCTGTTGAAGCTCTATTATAAATTACCAAGTAAAGTTTTATGAAGTTTGATCTAAGTTTCAGATGTTTATAAAGGAAGGAACCTAACAGGAAATCAGATAATATATATTTTTTTTAAGGAATATATGCAAACCCATGTATTGATACATGGTGCCCCTGTATCTGTTTATTTATTTCCTTTCAGTTCACTGTTACAGTTTGTTTGTTTTTACTGTATTTGTAGCTCATTTTGTGCCCAGATTTATTTTGTTTTCTTCCATTAGTTCTGTTACTTATTACTCATGTAGCAACTTGTGTGCCTTTATGTTTAAAAGTTAATTAAAAACTTAAATGACAAAACAATGGAACATAATAATCATAAAGTAATTAAAAAAAAAATTGGGTTATGTAATGAAAATGGTGACAAAGCAAACAAAACAAAACAGCAGCAGGTTACAGTAAAAGGCTTAAAGAGCAAAAAGTAACAACTATTGGATTTTTCCAGCAGAAGAACCTGTTTCCATGACGACCTCACATCAAACACTGTCTCCACCTCCTATAAATAGACTCATTAATTCATGTTGGTTGTACCTGCAGCTGACTCCGCCTCCTCGTCAGCCTCTGACTGAGCTGATGAACACCACGTGACAGCAGCCGGCTCTCTGATTGGACCAGACCGGCAGCTGAAGGTTCCAGGTGGCCACTTAAGTCCTTGGAGGCCTCCAGCACCCCCTGCAGGTCGGTCTGCAGAGTGTCTGTCCTCTCCAGGAGACTCTGGGGAGCAGAGGTGGACCGGGACGAACAGGGATACACATTTAGGTGAAGGAATAAGAGGACTGGAGTAGTGACTTGAGATTGTTCTGAAACTGGAGGGCTGGATTTATATTTCATTTAATATTTGCCAGCTCAAGAAGTAGAACTAGTGAGAAATGAACAAATAGAAATAGAATTGGGGAAGTGAATGAGCATAAAAACAGCTCAAACCTTAAGCTCTGTTAATGAGGTAAATGCTTTGAAATTACAGGTTCAAGTGCTATTTGAAAAACAAAATCTATTAATGTGATTTAAAAAATAAGAACTCAAGGTCCCTTACTATCTTTGTGCAGGACTTTCAACCACATCCTACCGTCTTCCTCAGGGGGTAAAGATGTCTTAGTTGTCATTGCAAACCCCATCCTCTAAAGGAAGTCAGTGAGATGCAGTTGAAAGCTCCAGAAAAGGCAAAAAAAGGGGATCTTGTTTTGAGATTCTTTTTCAAAAGGTCAAGAATGAACTTTTAAGGTGTTATCCGTCTAAAACAGTTACAAGCAATTGTTTTTTTTAATCAAAAAAAAGGGGAAATATCAAAACAAAACAAAAACTTCCTTCTAAAAACATAAACGCAAAGGCATATTTGGAGGAAAGGATTCAGTAGATTCAGACAGGATATGGATTTTGATGTTCACTTCCTGTTTTTCTTGATTTCCTCACCTGAACATGGTGTATCTTCTCAGCGATCTGCTCCACAGTGTCATCGTCTGCAGCCGCTCCTCTCAGTGAAGACCTGACGTCGCTCTGCAGCGTCTGCAGCGTCTGGGAGGAAGACGCAGCCAGCCGGTCGTAGACCTCCCACACCTGAAGGACGCCCCGACTCCTCTGGAGACGCTGGTCCAACGCTGTGGACACCGCCGTCCAACTGGAGGGAGATTGGTTGATTAAGAAGTGTGACTGTAGAGCCCAGTATCAGTTCGTTATGCAATCTATTCGTTTTCAAAAAGACGACTATTGGTAGAAGGGAGGGGAGTTGGATTGGTCCAACAAACAGGACTTTCAACCAGAAGACCGGTGGTAGACTCCATGTTTGTGGGTTTGGTTGCCGTCTGTCTCACCTGTCTCTCCGTCTGTCCAGCTGCTCTGTGAGGACGGCAGCAGCACCAGGACTGACGGTGTCTCTGAGGGAGGAGGTGCTTTGACTCACTTCGTCCCACTCTGTCTCTGAAGCTTCTGACTCCTCATGAAGAAGCTGCATCCGACACAAACAAATCAGAAACCTCAGAGGCTTTTTTGCATGCAAAGTATTGTCCAACTTTATCTACTCCAGAACAAGCTGGTGCACCAGTCCTCCTCTACCTGCAGCTTTTCGTGGATATCTCTGTGCTCCTGCAGGCAGAGCGGAGGGCCGCTGTGATGATCCAGAGTCTGAGATGCCGTCGCTGTTTTCTGCATCATCTGACTCAGTCGCTTCTGGACACAGTCCCACAGCTGCTGGGCCTGAATCAGCCTCTTCATTACTGAGTCATGCTGTTAAAGAACAGACAGGTTGTTCCGATAATACGGAGAAAAAAAGAAGTTAAATCTGGTGGACAAAACCTCACATCTTTTCTAGTTGTGGCTATATTGAAATCAAAACCAAAGACAGTTTTATAAATGAACAAATTCAAAGAGTCTCGAACTAAATCAAAGCTTTACTCAGCATCTTTTACCTGCTGTGTGAGAGCTGCACAGGCCTGGATGGATTTATCCGTCTGAGAGATGAAATGACAGCCGCTGTTTTCTCCTCCACCTCCATCAAGTCTGTCCCTTAACTCCTGAAGAGCTGCAGACTTCTGCCTGATTTTCTCCTCAAGATCCTGACACACACACAAAGAAACAAGGAAAGTCCTTTGAGCTATGTGGTGCTTCACAAATGAAATATTCAAACCTGAAGCAGCAGCTTTGGTTCAGGTGTTCTGACTGTTCTGACAGACCTGGCAGGTGTTGATGCTCCTCTGCAGCTCCGTCCGGCTGCTGGGTTTCTGAGCCGAGTCCATCCAGAGGTTCTGATCTGTGATCCAGCTGTTGATCTGCTGCAGTCGGGCCTCCCGCTCCACTCTGCTCCTCAGCTCCTGCTCCACCTCCTGGAGCTGAACACCACAAACAACAACAACAACAGGTCAGATATATTTCTTCTCAGGGTGAAGGACTTTTTGAGGATGTCTTTGAAAGTTGAAAGTTCCAGAAAAAAAAGCCGATAAGTAGACCTTTATTTGTTTGTTTTCTGACCTGAGAGTTGAGTGTTTCCTGCAGACTGAGCCACTGATGGTTGAGCTGACCCTGCTCTTCTGCAAACCGGTTGTGTTCACTGCGCCACCTCTGTCCGTCCTCAGTACTGCAGGTCTGTAACGGCTGGCTCACGTAGTCCAGTGTGGCCTGATGGATGGCCATCTCTGTCTGACACTCCTGAGGAAAATGGAAGTTATACACGACTTCTACCAGGAAATCAAGATTGCACTTAAATGAGTGCACTAAAAGCCTCCCACCACAAACACTCTAGCATTAAGGACATTAGAGCACAATGGTTCTGTCACTCGGCTCTTCTCTACCTTGCAGTATTTCAGGAGCTGACTCAGATCAGCGTTGGTGGAGGAGGTTTGGTTGGTTCTGCTGCGATGCTCCTCCAGACGGGACTCAGCAGCCTCCACCCAGCCCTGCAGCTCCAGCAGCGCCCCCTGCTGGGTCAACGTCTCTATCCATCGCTGAGGAGAAGGAGGCAAAAAAAAGCACTTTTTTGCACTTCCTCATAAAAACCAAAAACAGATTCAGCTAATCCAGAAATGTTCTGCTCTTTTTGGAAAATATAGTTCCAGTCTGATACTATCTCCACCTGTAAGCTTCAGGAAGATTAAAACAAATTAAATAATGTTTTTATTCTCTAAATGGCTGTGCTCTGAGGTCAAATATTAGATTTTTGTAACGTATGAGTCTGCACATATCTGGGCTGGTTTTGAAATTTAAAGCTTTAGGTTTTCTTTCTAAATTGTGTCTTTACTTGTTTATTTGTGAGAGAACTATGAGATGAATTCATCTGAAATAAGGTTGAGAATTAACTTGAAAATGAGGTGAGTGAGAGTGCAAACTGTGGGTGAGAGAGGGGAGAGAAAAGGCTGTGAATCAGAGGAGAAAATAGAGGTGAGGATGGAAAATAATGAGAACAGCAGGAAGAGAAGATGAGGGGGGTATGAGGAAGAGGAAGAGAGGAGTTTTGGAAGATCGGAAGAGAGAGGGAAGTAGAGCAGAAGAAAGAGGAGATCCAGACAGACAGACAGACAGACAGACAGACAGGCAGACAGACAGACAGACAGACAGACAGACAGACAGACAGACAGACAGACAGACAGAGGAGAATGGTTTCACACCGATAAGGGCGAGAATGCTCCTGAGGATGGTATTGTGCTGCACGACGGGGATCACAACTAATTGGTGACAGGAAGACAGCAGCGTTGGTTCTGAAATACCGAACCGCTCTACACGACATATGTGAGCACGGAGAAGCAAACATTGGTCCACATTTTGATATTTAGAAACACATAAGGACAAAAACCTCCATTCTTTTTGTTATTTTAATTAAAATAATACAGTAAAAAGTAAATTAATGTTCAGAAAAAGTAGGAAAGGCTAAGAAAACCATCAACGATATGAAAGACGCATACTACGGTGGCCGAGAAGTGTCAAATAAATGCAAAAGCAGCAGAGGTTGACTTTGAAACCTGCTGAATATTGCAAGGTTTGTTCCAGATGTGCTTTTGCAAAATCGATCACAGGGAATCGGCGCTTATTGCAACCCAGTTAGATTTGTGTGTGACTTGATCCAGACTGGTTCAGGCACCACAGCTGCTCTCCAGAGCTATTTGCGTACCGGCTTATGCATTTGTTTCAAAACTTCTCGGCCTCTGTAACAAAGTAGAATGAGTTGTAGAATCTCCTGACCTTATGCAGAGCTTGTTGGACGACAGGAACATCGGCCTGCAGACTGGACCAGTCCAGCTCTATCTGTCTGAGCTGGGACTGGACGGAGCAGAGATCCGGGTCTGAAGGCTGAGATAGTGAACTCTCTTTGTCCTCTAGATGTCTATGGGAGACCAGCTGGGTTCCAGCACCGATCACAGACACCTTCAGTCCAGATTTGGCCTCCAACTCTTTGGTCAAAGCCTAAAAATAGAAATGTTTTTTGTTATATTTGTTTCCCCACAATTGCAAAAATGATAAAAAAAAATACAATTGATGTTTTAATAAAAACGAAAATGTTGCCATTTGCAATTACAAGAGGGTGCTCAAGAAGCATTTAAATGTGCAGTTAGGACTGTTGCAGTTAATGAAATAGCTTCAGGAAGTCTTTATCTTTACAATATGAAAGGTAACTTAAAATGATGTTATTTATTAAAAAAATGCAAAAAAACAAACTTGTAACTTATAAATGAAAAAGAGATTCATCATTTAATTAAACTGGAAATGCACTGATGATTACGCATATGTGCAGGTTTAAATGAGTGTTTTTGTCAGTGGAGTTGCTTATGAACAGTGAGTGAGTTGGTTGGAGTCTCCTTCTCACCACAGACTGGAGGAAGTGGTCACGCCTCTGCTCTTCATCCATCTCCTCCTCAGCTGAGAGCCGACTGTATTTGTCAATGAGCTCTCTGGCCCGGCCCACCCAGTCAGTTAGCACAGCCGAGTCACGAGAAAACCTGTTTAATGGTGGAAAAAAAGTACAATTTATTTAAGCAGAATTTATGCAAAAATTATGTTCATTTATTTTGTTAAAGCAAACGGTAATGTATATATATATATATAAAAAAAACAACAAAACAATGTTTAGGATATAATATTAATTTTCTATTTAAAGGTAAACATTGTTTTAGGATTTAAATTAATTTGGACTGTCTATTGTATAAAAGATACAAGAAAAAACTTGTTTATTGGTGTAAAATAGCCCATTTTAATTAAGCAACCTACCTGAATAACATTTTGTCTGAATAATTTGTATTTATTTATTGTGATTAAAGCAAACTATACTTCAGAAAGGTTGCTTGTATATATATATATATATATATATATATATATATATATATATATATATATATATATATATATATATATTTGGGAGTTTTTAGAAGAATTTATATTCCCTGAACATTTTTACATATATATAATATATATATTTAGACTTTACCATTCGTATCAAGTTTTTCTATTATATTTTATTATTTAAAAATATTTTAATTAATATTTTACTATGGTCATATCACAAATATGACCCACCCAGCTAAAAAAGTATACCAATAATCAAGAATAAATATTTCAACCAGTCAGAAATATGGAGAATAATTTCATTCCAACATTTCAATGAAAAATAAAAAAGTAAAAACTTATTTAGTCGGAGAAAGTTCTAGTTTTGCAGTGAAAGTCTCTCACCTGCTCCTCAGCTTCCTGCTCCTCTCTTCATCGGTGCGTTGTTGCTCCACCTTCTTGTGCAGGCCTCTCCATCGGGCCTCCATCTCGCTGGTGGACACACCCACCCGTCTGCAGCCCTCCACCTGCAGCCAGAGCCCCGCCTCCAGCATCCGACTGAACCGGGCCTCGTTCTGCTCCAGAACCCCACGCTGCTCCTGTCAGAAAGACAACGCTTTATAAACGCTTATCCGCTTACTTTATGAGCGTTAGATGACAGCTTAGCTTAGAAACAGCTGGCCGAGCTCTGAAGTCTTCACCTCTACACACACTTTGTTGACCACTGAGCGAGCTGCTGCACCTTCTGGCACATTTCAGATGAATAAGAGACACATTTCCAATCCCACAGCAGAGCCACACAGAACACGAACCAAAATGAATTCCAGTTGGAGGCCTCCGCTCGGCTAATAACTCACATCGAAGCCGAGGAACATCGTGTTCCCCTGACAGAAAACAACCCATTTGCTTGTATTTAATTGAGCCAATTAGGTTTTGAGTCCAATGCACAAAGTAGAGTCTCCAAATGAGCAGAATGGAACATTGCAAAATGCGCTCCGTCCTCCGGTCGGCTGCTTGATGAAAGATCACAATCATCCCCGGACAGTCAGAAAAGAACATATGTACTAATAATAAAAAAATTACCTGGTAAACAGAGAGCCTCTCTGATATCTGATTCTCAGAGTTACCCCCCTCGTGCATCTTGGGAAACGAAGTCTCAATGGCTCTCAGCAGGGAGTCTGACCAGGCGCTGTCCTCCTCCCACTGCGACCACACCTGAGACGGATGGAGAGAGGCGATGAGGGTCAGAAGAGACGTCTCTGTCTTTTCAAATCAATTCTGCGATTGCTTTTTAGTGATTCTTTAAATTCGCAACTGATTTAAATAAATATGTGCATATGTGTGTCTGCAAAAGTTAATAACTTTGGTGAACAGAGAAGTATTGGTTGAAAGATCTGCAGATTACATTTTGATGATCCAGAAGAGAAGAGGCATTTCTGGAACTGAATTTTTTACTGTTTTGCAAATGAGTTTGATTTTGATCCATTCATGCACTTGTGGGAAAATCCATTCTGCTCTCTTAGAATCTAACTCTTGCACTGTTTAAATAATCCTTTATTGCTTTATTTCATCTTACCTCCTCGTCAGTTAAATACACTGTATGTTGATGCTCTACCTGTAGCGTTTCCTGCATCCTGGTCCCTTTCTCCAGTCCCTGCTGCTGCAGTCGAACCACCTCGTCCTGCAGGCCCATCACTACACCCTCCCACCTCTGGAGGGCGCTCTCTGGGACTCTCTTGGTCAGCTGCTGCAGGATCTTCAAATGGTGGCCCAGGAACTGGAAGAACTTCTGATAACAGAGAGGGTACATACTATTAAAGATGATATTTAGATACAAAAGTAACTTTATTGTCTCTTCTGTATCCGGCAGATGTTACCGTGTGACTGCTGAGCTGCTGCTGGAGCTGAGCTCTGCTGTGCAGCTCGGTGTCAGGCCGCTGGGCGAGGCGTTCTGAGCCCAGAGCCAGAAGCTCCTCCAGGCTGTGGACCAGCCGCTCGTACTGCTGCTGCAGCTCCACACTGGTCTTCAGCTCCTCACAGCGGGAGCGAACACCACCCAGAGAGCCGTCCAGCTCATCCTGCACACAGGAGGGAAACAAAGATTTAAACATGCAACTGAATCACCTGGTTATTTAGGATTATCTTTGGGAAGTAAGTTTCCAAAATGTCTTTGTGCTTTCCAGATATGACGTATGGCAGCTAGCATACCTGCAGCTGTGAGGCCTGCTGCATGAGGGAGGCAGGCAGGTGGTGTCGCTCAGCCTCCTCCAGCAGAGAGCTCACCTGCTCCACCTGCTGCTGCAGAGACTCCTGCATCTCAACCAGAGCCTGGAAAATACACACACACACACACACACACACACACACACACACACACACACACACACACACACACACACACACACACACACACACACACACACACACACACACACCTTTAACTTGTTAAATCTCGTCTGAAAACATCTGCTTTTCTGGCTGTTCCTCTGTTCCTAACTGTGAAGGTAATAAATAAACTCCAGAAGGGTTTTACCTCATAAATCTACGTTTATCATCCTTTTTCTCTCGTTGTTTATATAAAGAACCATTTCAGTATCTCTAAGTTGGGAAAGCAAAATGTGACTCATAGTATTTTTCCTTTTGACAGCTTTATATTAAACTTTTGCTAACTTATAGATAAAATGCAATCTCTAGACATAAAGCAGAAAGGTAGACTATATTCCTGACCTTTGACCTTTTAGGTTTGAGTTCTGCTAATAATGTCTGTTACTGTTCTCTTTGTATCGAGTGTTAAAGAGAACGGCTGAAACCTAAAACCATCAAACGCTGCTACTAACAATTACTTTTCAATTTAAGTTTAAACTAAAATTCTACCGATTTAGTCATTTTCATAACGTCTAATGCAACATCTTCAAATATTCAGTTGAATTCAAATTTAATACACTAAATCAAATTTATTTCAATGATATGAAACAGAGAAAAACTAAATACTCTCACTTTTGAGAAGTAAGAACCAGAGAAGTAATTATCAAAATAGCTAGAGTCAATCAATTGATTAAACCATCAGACATCAGCAGCGGTTCACTCAAATCCCTCAGAATATGAGGAGCTTATTAAAGTGAAGTATCTCCATGGAAACGGTACCTGTAGCTGTGTGTTAAGGTCCGGGGTTCCACTGAACCCATTAACTATCTGGTGAACCGTCGTCTGGTTAGAGGTGAAGGCTGCATGCAACTCATTAAGTCGTATCTGTAGGTTAAACACACAACACTGCTTCTTGAAACTGTTCATGCAAACAAGTGTTTTATTTTGAAAAAACAGGAAAAGGTTATTTTTTGCATTTAAAAAATTGTACAATAAAACTATATTAGATAAGTTATGAGATTCATTATGCAGAGGAGGGGACTTACTATATGAATGATACAGTTACAACTCACACAGATCATAAACACATACAGTTAAGAGAAAAAAAATTGATTAAAAATCTATTTATTTCAGTATTTCAGGATTAATTGTGTGTTAGTTATGATATCTGACCTGCTGCTTGGTCAGCTCCTCCTGCAGGTTTGTGATCTGCCTCTCTCTGCTGGTCAGAGCAGACCGGACCGCAGGAAGCACACCACACAACACATGGACACACTGCTGAGCACCCTCTGACCCCAGGACATGGCTGACCTTTGACCCCTGAGAGGCCAGCTCGCTGCCAAGGGTGGCCAGCTCTGCAGACAGACTCTGAAAAGGAATATACAAGGGAGTCCTTTTTAGAGGGAGTTGTAGCCCCGCCCCTAAAGCATCCCCTGCTTTATGGTCTGTTTGACTCTAAATGGAGCATCATTTACTAAATGAACATCATGCTGTATTGAAGAAGACTTGAAACTAGAGATTGAGACCATAAACTCATGTTTACAATGTTTACTGAGGGAATAAATCAAGAGAGAAGTAGAGTCATTTTCTCATAGACTTCTATACAACCAGAGGAGTCGCCCCCTGGTGGACAGAAGAGAGAATGCAGCTTTAAGACACTTCAGACCCCGAGGTTGCCGCCTGGTGGCACCAAGTCATTTTTCCAGCTAATTGATTGTGGATTATTTGATTTATAAAATGTAAAATATCGTAACCAACGCTCAGAGTCTAAACCCATGCTAGCTCTACCTCTGTGAGGCTCTGATTTGCTTGAATTTCATATTGGATAAATTAACATTTTTTGACTTGATGATGGCGTAAAATTAAAAGTTAGTGATCAGAAGGATCACCAGAGTTATCACCATTCATCCTGAGGGGAATATCTATGTCTGTATATGAGATATTTTGCAAAAAAACAACAAATGAACTTCATAGTGGCGCTAGAGAAAAGGTCAAGGGATCACCGAGGTCAGTATGATCCATCCTCTAGGAACCATGAATGTCAACTTTTTGCAGTTGCTAAAATATTTCCGTCTGGACCAAAGTTTTCCATTTTTAATGAGATTAACCCAAAATAATGAAACCCTGCTGAGTGTTTGTTGTAGTGAGTCCCACCTGCAGCTGCCTCCGCTCCGTCTCCCCCTCATGTGTCGCCCCAGCAGTCGAGTGCAGCAGACTGTTGATGGAGGACAGAGACAGGGACGCTCCATGCAGCAAATGAAACAAACCCTCGTCCAGAGTCTGATGGAGGCCGTCCACAGGGGAGGCCTGGGAGACGGACAGGTGAGTCAAAGTATTAACAAAAAACGTACAGAAGATGAATTCATACCACGCAAGTATTTAGTCAGTCAGATGGGAATATTGTTGATTTTTCTGACTGTTGTCATGATACATTTTGTGTCATTATGACTCAAGAGGAAGAGGATGATCACTCTTCTCTTGTCTTTCATGTTTGTTGTTTCCTGCTATTTTTTTGTAAAGTGTGATGTCAAAATGTGTTTTCTCGTGGTGAGCGATGAAAAAAACAACAACAAACCGGGATTCCATCTTTCATTCTAATCAAACAAAGAAATATGGTTTGAAACTCGATTTTGAAAACTCTAGAATAAGTTGTGTTTTCTACTTTTTCAATAATCCATCCTGTATTTCACAAACTCTTTGGTTTCTCTTTCTTTCATCAGATTGATTCCAGTTTCTTTTTTCCGTCTTTACTATCCATCACTTACAGTCTGTGACTTTGCAGGAGAAATATATATTTCACTTAATCTATCGATGGCGGATCGCAAAAAGGTCAACTTGTCCGTCTCTTAAAAAATATACAGTTGACCTCAACACCTTTATGACTGAGATTCAAAATATTGAAATTCATATCAATCATCATGTCTGAAATGTTGGGTTTAGGTTCAATTCCTCATCTTCCAAAATGTTTTGGTTATGGTTGCAGATAGAGGTCGCAACCTTTCAGGCTCGTGACCTCTTTATGAAGTCGCCCCCTGCTGGACATTAGACAGAATGCAGGTTTACATTTCAGAACTGGATTTTGCCGACTGCTAAAGACATCAGAGCAACTTCTTCAAAGTGATGCACAAGGGTTAAGGATTATAAATAAAGGTAATCATTTAGAGGCCTCATCACATTCAGCGTCCCAACATACACATCGCCATGACAACGAGCTCGTACCTGATCCAGTGGCTCCGTCGCCGTGAGTCCCAGCTCTCTCAGGTGGCTGATGTGGGTTTGGAGCTCTTTCAGGGTCTGTGAGCCAATCATGCGTCCCGCTGTTCCATCACTACGCCTCGTAGATGAGTCTGTCACCTTCAGAGAGAGAAGAAGAAGAAGAAGATGATGAAGACACACACGACTCCTATCAAACCCTGCAGGACTCCCCATCACACCAAAGACACAACAAAGTGCCTCCTGCTCAAAGGAGGTGATAATCAAGCGCTGCGGGAGCATCCATTTTTTTATTTTTTCTCTTTTGAAAAAAAAAAAGTGATAATCAAGCACTTCAGCTGCCACGCTGACGGCCTTTACCTCGGAGGGAGGAAGCAGCCGGCTCTCCTCCAGAGCCAGCAGCCGGCTGTGAAGGCCGTCCCACTTCTTCTGAGCGGAGTCCTCCTCCACATCAGCCTCAGCAGGAGGCGGCCTGCAGGGAGAGAGAAGAGGCTGAGAGTTAACACTTCATCTCTCTTTCTCTCGATGGGGGAGATGGAGGCCTCTGTTTGATGCCTATGATCATCTCTTAGGTCCGTTTGTCTCTTCAAAATGTAGTAATTCCAGATATAACTTAATTGATTTGACAAATCTAATTAAACTATGTAAGAAGTTAGAAGATATAGAACCAAATTTGACTTTCGATACAGAACTTTTCTAATATTTTGTGTTATTTTTATAATTCTACTGCAGCCTTATTTGGTCCTGTTGTGTAACAAATACTTATTCGCATTTTTTTAAGTGAAAACAAGTACATTTGTTTAGAAATATTCACATAAAATACATAAATTAGGTCTCCATAAAAGCACTTGTTAAAGTTTGTATTATTGTGTAGCGAAAAAATACAAATTGGAAAGAAGAGACAAATCCCTTACCCTCTGTAATATACATTTAGTCTATATATAAATATATATACATAATAATGTGATGGTACGGTGTGTTACCGTGGCGACAGCCGGCTGTGGTCCTCTGGGTCCTGGCTGTGCAGTCGAGTCCTGCTGCCCTGCCTGGCGATGGCCTGAGTCAGTCCTCTCTGCTCAGTCAGCTCCTGCTCCAACTCCTGGAAACAAACAACGGCAGCCAGCAGTTTAGTCTGAATGGAGGAAGTATTCACCTCTTAATGTCAGCAGTAATACTCTATCTTCAGTACTAATACCACACTGTACTAATACCACACTGTACTAATACCACACTGTAATAATACCACACTGTAATAATACCACACTGTAATAATACCACACTGTACTAATACCACACTGTAATAATACCACACTGTAATAATACCACACTGTAATAATACCACACTGTAATAATACCACACTGTAATAATACAAGCACAAGTCATTGCAAAAGTTTTGTAAGTAAAAGTATGTAAGTAGAACCAGGAAAATGTACTGACAGAGTTAAAACTGTGACTGTTAAACTATTATAAATTATACATTTAGAATATTTTACTCATGCATTATGTAGTTGAGGCTCATTTTGAACTAGTAACTGTTTTGTTTTTTTAATTATGGATTAATCTGCTGATTATTTTCTCCATAAATTGATTGTTGAGAATTGACGTCACAATTACCCAGAAACCAAAGTGACCCGAACCTCAACATTATTTAAGAATAATTACATTTTTTATTTATTTAAAAAGCAGCAAATGATGACATTTTTCATTAAAGGTTTTGCATCACAAATACAAAACAATAATCAAAATAGTTGCAAATATTTTATCTTTTATAAGTTTTTCATATGTTTTGGGTATAAAATTCTTAACTTTTAAAGTTTCTAAATAAATGTTTCTAAATAAATGTAATGCAATAAAAAGTGCTAAATTGTTGTGAAGTAAAAGTGGCCTGAAAAGAAAAGACTCCAAGTTTGTACTTAAGTACAGCACAGTAAATGTTCTAAGTTACATTCCTCCACCTTTATAGTTAAATGAACAGAACATGTGTACATAGCAACATCAGGATTATATATTTCTGATTCTTTAGTTTCTTAATTTATGAGTTCTGTTGAGTCAACACAACAGGTTTGACTTCAGATTCATATCTGTCTTTTTTCAATTGACTCTTAAGTTTTCCTGTTGATGAATATATATTGAGTTTCTGATTTGAATTCTTGGAAAGAATGAAAAATGGTAAAAGTAAAAGAGAAAGTCTAACTTCCACCATCTGAATTTCAGTGTGTATCAATGTAGTGGTTTCATTGTCTCATGATGGCCGAATGAAGCTCAAAAGGGATTGTCATATTTAAAGATATGACGTTGATGTATTGATATTGACTTCAGTATTTAATCCTTCCAAAGGTCACATCAGTTGAACCCTTTAACTAAGCCTCAGTGGAGTCCGGTACCTTCTGCTGCTGCAGGCTGCTCTGTCTGAGCAGCTTGTTCCTCGGAGAGGAGAAGAACTCCTGAACGCTGCTGCTGCGCTTCAGCCGAGGGTGGAGCTCTGCACGAGGAGCCGACGTCTGAGGAGGGACGAGAAACAGGAGACGCAGGGAGGGAAGGAGATATGTGAAAAGAAAATCATTTATCAGTTTAAGAATAACTGATAATGATCATCCTTTTTCCCACAAGAAAAGAGGACTTGAGACTTGACCTACTCTGAACTCTGACGTGGATCTTTAAAGTTCACGTAAAATCAGTAATTTCCTTTTTTTTTAGGGGGATAAACTTGGTTCAAAAATCATATTTCCCACCAATCACTAGGGTAAAATTGATATGATCTCATTCCCTTTTCTTTCTCATTTGACTGAGACAATTTTTTTCAGTTTACATGTTTAAAAAGATGTTCCTGCTTCTGACAGCAGAGCAGCTGGTGCACATTTTTAAACCACATTCTTTCAGTCTTTGTTAAAAACTACATTTGGTTTTCCTTCCATTTAAGAAAACCTAATACTGTCGACACAGAGTAAGAGAGACAAAAGAAACATGAATAAAATGACTAAATTGTAATATATTGTGGGACAGTCAGCTGATTCTGACTGATCCATAAGTCAAAAGAGGGATCTTGCCATTTGTCTACATGTTCTAACCTTTAGCTGCATATTTATCCCGTCACTACACCTTGTTAAACTTATTGTTAAGTATTGTTTCACTTCATATCCCGTCATACAGATGTCTTGTACCTGTCCCTGAGGCTCCCTCCTCTCCTCCTCCTGGCGGTCCTGTAGCAGCTGTTGGAAGGAGACCAGGTTGGACTTCAGGAGCTCCAGTTTGGAGGAGAGCATCTCGGCCGCCTGGTCCTGCTGCTGGTCAGCTGGTTCGACGAGCGCCGAGAGGCCGGAAACCCTCTGCTCGATCTCCAGGAACATCTCCTGAACATTAACACACACACACACACACACACACTGTGTCAAAGCATTTCATCTTTTTTACAAGGACGGATGTGATGTGAAGCCCTGAGAGGCATTTGATGAAAAACAAACTCTTGTGATGTATTTTCTGATTTAATTTTTTTATTTTTATCCTGTGTTTATAATTTAAGAACAGGTGAAATAAAAGGTCTCTCTAATTTTTCTTTCCCAGGATTTATTGTTGTAATACTAAGTTCGACCACAAGAGGCTGAGGTGCTGTCTAAATAGGATGTACAAAATAAAAATAAATAAATAAATAAAATGTTTTCTTCAAAAAAAAAAAAAAGGAGGTGGATGGAACCAAAAAAATGTGATCTTTCAGCCAGAGGACTAGAGTTTTTTCAAAAATGAAACAGGAAGAGAAAGGTGGTGTTTTTGTCACATAACTTGCGTACTTCAGTAGCGACACTACTGTAGTTATTTTTAGTTATTTTGACTAAGTAGTTGTGTTGCCTAAACCTAACTGAATGTCTTGTGAAGATGGAAGTTTATTTTTAGAAACGGTATGGATGTTATGAGCAGAAATTGACGTGTGTTGCTGGACATTCATAGAAAAAAGCACGAAAATAAACTTTTTTGTAAGATATCATACAAACCTGTGTATGAGGATACGTTGCATTGGATGTTACGAGTTATGTAACATTACTGTTGTGTATTTATTATCTGTTTCTATGTAGTTGAGCTGCTGCAACACCCGAATTTCCCCCATGGGGATCAATAAAGGAATATCATAATAATAATAATAATTTTGGCTAGAAATGTATTTTAATCTGCGCTAATCTGCTGTAAAGGAAGACTTAAATGCTTTTAGTTAGTTTTAGTGGCGGACTTCAACCTCTTGTGGCCAAACTGAGTATTACAACAACAACAACCACAAACAGACAAATTACATTTCTCTTATTCTTTAGTCATAAACAAAAGTAAGAAACCATTTAGATTCAGAATCTTATTTTTTCTGCACATATACATGGCACAGAGAGGCTTTTATCTTCTCTGTGTGTTTGTTTCTGTGACGTTGGTGTGGAAATAGTTTGAGTTGGTGCGACTGGATCTGAGGTCAGGTGTGAATGATGCAGCAAAAGGGTTCATAGATAATGTTTAGGTCAGATCCTGGTCATGCGTGAGGCGTCCTCTTCAGTCACTTTGAATAGGAGACCAGATCTCATCAGCTGATGGTTGTTTGCCCACAAAGCTTCATTCAAATGTGACGTGTGACGTGTTGAAACTTTAATGGAGGCTCTGGTTTCACTCTCTGGGTCAGTGGGGAGGTAGAGTGAAGTGAAGACACAATTCACTATTCTCTGAAAACTGTTATTTAACAGACTGAAACAAACAAATATCCATATAAACTAAAGTCCAACAGCAAGATTACGTTTATGGAAAATAACCAAGTACATCCAGTTATGTGCAGAACTTTTAAGTACTGTTTTGAGGTACTTATACTCTGCATGAGTATTTCTATTGTGCAAATATTCACTGTTTTTCTCCACAGCTACTTTTTATATTCATATTTAACATTCAACATGAGATAAGAGCAAAATATTTCAACATGTTGGCTTTAAGGGAGTTTTAGAAAATGTACTTATTTAATCATTCAACTGAAAGTATGAAATCCCACAACAACAGGAGGGTTTTTGCCAAACTTATGTGCAACTTTATGGATTTTTTAATGAATGTTTATACTATGATTTGAAGGATGATTCTTCTGGAAGCAACAACATTAAAAAAAGATATGAAGATAATTGTTTGATATTGTCGTTTTTGCAAAATAGTAATTTATATAAAGTCCCACCTTCAACTGAATTCATTTATTAAATAAGTTTTCAGATTTTATTACTGTCCAGGAAAAAAAAAGTCTCCTAAATTGGTGAATTTAAATCATTTCTGGGTTACTATAACTCTGCTACATCTTAAAGAAAGACACTACAGGTGATTAAGGATCCAAATTAATAGATATAATATAATATATGACCATGAAACTTCCCCAGTTGATTACTTCCTTAAAGACGTTTATTTTTTTACATTACAAGCTTTATAAAATGTTACGTTTAAATATGCAAATGAGGCATTATCTAAAGATCAATGCTGAATTTAGGAAAAATCTACAGACGCAAATAAACAAAGTATTAAAATAAACACCTGAATGTGTATTTTGGATGTTTCTGTCTTAAAGGAAGACATGTTGTGGAAGCAAAATGGACCAAAATCTCTAAATTAATCAGTGCTTAATTAATCATAAACTAATTATTATTTTGGATTATCAGAAAATGTTCTGCCGCAGCAAAGAAAAAAGGTTTTTTGTAACTCCTGTAAAAGTTGAAGCTTTACAGCAGAAGCGTCAATGACGGATACAAATATTCCATATAAATTGATAATAAAACCCAATTCATTCGAGTTAAAGTGACTATAGTAGCGGCGTCTCTGCTGTTTGGTTTCATGTGTTTGTTTCGTTGTCATGGACACTTGGCAGAGTTTAAAACTACAGCATCTGATTGGTTGATGTCTCAGATCTTTGCCTGTTTGGTCTCCACCTCTGCGCCCTCAGTGCAAACACCAGCAGCTGACACTCAGTGATTGTTAATCTGTGAACTCGCCAAGTGGTTTGTTTTATGGGTTGATGGTAAACACAGTGAAAACTGGAGATATTTAATAAAGCATTACTCTACCATACATCACAACGTTCACAAAGAGTGAGACAGTCGCAGTGAACACGTCTGATGTTTGAGTTAATGTTTAGTGAGACGGTCGTTCTTTCACTTCAAGTTCTTATTTGAATGGACACGTTACCGTTAACAAGCAGACTTTAAGCAAACTTTATAGGCAATAAAATCAGAACACGTGGCAGTTAATGTCCAGGAATTCTGATAGAAACCTTCATCTAAATGTAATTTAGTATTAATGCTCCGCTGACATTCTGATTAAAATCATGTAACGTAATTAAGAATAATTTGAACTAATTTGTAAAAGGTATCATGAAAATTGCAAAAAGCAAAATGCAGAAATCGTTGTGTAAATTGATTGTGTCAACGTTAACAATTGTTTTTTTTCTTTTCTTTTGATCTTACAATCGGGTGCCGTTGTTGCAAAGTTTGCCCCTTCTGAGCAATAAGGAAGCATTAAATATATTGACATGACACTTGTTTCTATAGCAACAAGACACTGTCGGCATTATTGCCTTATCAGCACTGAGATGGTAAAAACAAACAGATTGTTGACCTGTGAGTCAAATCTATAACATCTATCTAAAGATGGAAGCTGTCAGACGTGAATGTGTTCAACTTTAACTCACTTAACTTTGACTCGTCCATGAACAGATCCAGATGTTTCTTAAGATCTTACATCATATATGAGACGTCAACAAACCAACACAGGAATTAAAAATTTGACCTCTGAGCTGCAAAACACATCCTCCAGTTTCCTAAACGTCACATCTTGTGGCGAGCTGACATTTAGCAAGATCTGAAACAGTCAGCAATAATTTGAAAATGATCCATGAGTCATCTTTTGCGCTTGAGAAAACGTTGTGCTACTTTAAGTGTTTATAAGGTCACATGACTCGTCCAGTGACCGGTGATTGTAACTATTGTTAGCTGCAGCAGAAGCAGCAGGATTGTCTCTGATATTTCAAGACATTTCAAAATAAAAGTAATCTTTGCTTTGGTATTTGGCATCAGTTTTCAATCAAACACTGACACTATATGCATGTTTTAAATTGTATTTCAGTCAAGTTTATGGAAGACCTGAGAGGAAAGTGTGTTCAAATATGTGTTTAAGTGTGATCTAAATAGTTTCTCTCCTGTCTTTGTGACTTGAGATCAGGCAAAATCATTTATCTGAGTTTCTAAAAAAATGTCAAAGGTGGTTTTGCCAAGATAATTTTTTTCAAAATTTCTGTGAAACAGGTGGAGAAAAAGATTTGTGTTTGTTTGTTTTTGTAATACTCATTCCGGCCACAAGAGGCTGTAGTACAGGCCCAGCTCCTGTTCTAAATAGGATTTAAAGTATTAATGTTTTCTTCCAGGTGAGTTTTAATTTTTCTGTTCACTCTATGCACAAAGTGAAAATATAGTGTGTTAGCATATTATATGACAATACTGTCATGTCTTAACTTTTGGCTAGAATTGTATTTTACTTTACGCAAAACTGCTGTTAGGGAAAAAGTTAATGCTTAAAGTCATATTTAGAAGTCTTTTCAACTGACAGAACTTTTTTTTGGATCCTTAGCTTCACATAGTGGTTGCTAGTCTTTCTGGGATCAATATATAACAATAATTAAATAAGATAAAATATAGTTATTAATGGGACAATTAAGATTGAATAAACCCCCCAAAACATTACAAAATAAATTGACTGATTCTGCAAAAGAAAGGTTCAAAAACAACAAAATTGAAAAAAAATAAAAAATGATAATATTAAAAAAGTTCAAACATTAACTGAAACAAAAATCTATGAGACATCTAAATAAAATTGTTACAGAGACTTTTGAATGTAAGTTAAAACCTTGAAATATATTTATTTTAATGATTTGAAACACATCTATATATAACCTATATATATAAAAACCTCTCAGCCTCATTTAACCCAGTTTGAACTCACTGCAGCTCTGTAACCTGTAAATCCTGGGCGTGACCTGTTTACCCAGGTGGGCGGGGCTTTACCTGGCAGGTGAGGAGTTGCTGCTCCAGCTGGTCCTGCATGGTGGATGAACCAGCGGCCCCACCAAGTACCGGGCTCCTCTGGGCTTCCTGCAGCCACAGCTCCAGCTGGCCGACCCTCTGCAGGCACACATGGAGGATACCTTCCTGGGGGCGGGACCCAAGCTGGGGCTCCTCCGGATCCTGGGACATAAAACACAACACACCTGTCTGAACCTCTCTGCTCCGGGGTCAACAGGTAGAAGGCTGCACCGGCTCCTGAGAGGCTGTAGCTTTAAGTTGAAGCTCTAACGTTGATCCGAACAGATCAGTCTGCTTCTCACACCTCAACTTCCAGTCTCTTTCCTCTGCTTCCCTCTTTAGTTTCTCTTCTCTTTCCCTCCCTCTCTGCTCCACCCACCTAAGGCAGAAACCACTTCCTGGAGCGGTTTGGCAGGGATCCAGTGACGGCGACTCTTTGTCACAGGAAGAACGAGAGAGAGAGAGAGAGAGAGAGAGAGAGAGCCTCAGGCTGCAGAGGTGGAGCTGAGACGGAGGGCTGGGTCAAACACTCATAGCTGTCAATCATCTAAAGGTTTCAATGTCCTTTTTCTTTTGTTCTCATCTTGTTAAAACTTTTTAAAGAGTGAATTATGAGCATTTTTTGCACGATGCAAGTTCAAACTCCCATGAAATGAACATACAGTTGCCATGGAACTAGTGAGGATTAGAGGTGAACCCAGAGTCAACAAACCTGCTTAGAACGTCATTTGGCTCAAACATTCTGTGATGTCACTGACTGAAGTCTATATTTATCACAGTAGAACACTGTTGTCCAAACTGAGTCTATATATATATCTATAGATATAGATATAGATATAGATATATAGATATATAGATATAGATATATCTATATATATTCAGAGGAAACATTTTTACTGACTTCTAATTTTGTATGAATCATTTGAAAGAATAATTTATGGTACATCAATTCATTACGAAAGCCATGAGAGGCAAGTGAGGGAAAAACAATTCCTGTGATCAATCTTCTAATTATGATCTAAATAGTTTTCTCTCCTGTGTTTATGACTTAAAAACAGGTGAAGTTAAGTTTTGCCAGAAAATCTTTCGAGTTTCCTTCCATTTAAATTTCATCTGTGAAACAGGCGGTGAAAAACTGTTTTGCATTAACGAACACGTGAATTCATTTTAGTCCTATTTAGAATATGGAGTTGTGCACTTCAGCCTCTTGTGGTCAAAATGTGTATTACAACAACCAACAATGATCCTGACACAAAAAAACTTCAAAAACTTGGAAGAATTATCTTTTTTTCACCTGTTAAGAGTACAAATAAATTAATTTAGGTCACAAAATAAGTATATTTCAACCACAAATTATTCATTTTTAGCTCACAAATCATAAATTTTAAGTTTTGTTTTGAAAAAATGTGCTCATCTTGATATTTCCTATAGTCTGTGTGAATATACGTTTACAGATGTTAATCCAAAATGCAATAAAAATGCATTGAAGGGAAATGCAAGTTATAAAAAAAGTACAGCATTCACCGGCGTTGATGATGCAACCAATGTATTATAGGTTAAACATGAAAATCTTGTAATTAAACACCATTTTGTTTTTTCATCTCAGTGAGTTATTTATGTGCAACCAGGTCCCAACTCTGCTTCCACTGCTGTTTAAGTTAGAAGGTTAGGAGGAGGACGGTGCTTTTGTTTGTGTGTCATGCTGAAACTGTGGCTCTGAGTGTGATCGTTTCTTTATCTCTTTGCTCACCGAAGCAGCTGCAGGACGCCGGCCCTCACTGTGGTCCTGATGCTGCAGTCTGAATGAGCGGCTGGGGGAGGATGGAGGCTCTGAGGCCTCTGAATCTTCTGCTGATGTCATATACGGTTGAGATGTTGTGTGTGCATGTACAGTTTCTTCTTCTCCGGCCGTGCTTTGACTCGTCTCCACAGATCGCATACGTCTGTCCACCTCACTGCTTCCTGGTCCTACAGCTGTTAAAGCTTTGAGTCCCTCTCTAGGTGTGTGCGACTCCTGAGTGAGTGTGTTGTGGACAGGTGTGCAGCCTGCAGGTGTGTGTGCTCGCTGTGTATCTACTGTCTTCATCCCCTCTGGCTCCTCCCCCCTCCATGCAAGCCCCCTCTGTCCCTTCATGAGCTCCTGACACAAGAGAAAGAGAGACGGAGGAGTGGATCACTGCTGCAGGGTTTATTTGTGATTTGATGCTCTTGTTTGGATATGTAGACAGAATGGAAAGACAAAAGTGGAACAACGTACAAAGTACAGCACATGCCGTGTAACGTAAGACATCTCAGTACGGCTGCTTCCAGGTGAAAACCTCGTATTGTGTTATTGTTCTTAGATTGATATTGATGAAATTATAAATAAGCCTTAAAAAAAAAATCATCTGCACAAGAGCAAGAAAAACGTTCTTTTGTATTATTCCCAATGAATTAATTCTAAACTAAATTAATTTGGAGTTACATGGTTTTCACCTGCCAACAGCAGCGTGTTAATCAGTGATCATGTCAAACCAGTGCATTTTCATGGCCAACAGTCATCTAAGAAAAGGCAACTTTCTTAAAGTATAAAATCTGTGCTGTGGAGAGTGAAACTAAATCTTCTGATTCATAACAAAGCGGGAATCCTTTCTCCACACTCTCCTGCTGCCCGGCAGAGACTGAGCAATTTAATCAATAAACTCTGTAAACAACAATTCATTATCATGTTCAGCTTATGGAAATCAAAATGGTAAGCAAGCACGTTTTATTTTAACAGATAATGCTCTGCATTCGCTGGTAAATGAAAGGTCAACAATCAAAAAAGGTTTAACTAGTTTAAAATCACCATTCCCTATATGATACATTATAAAACAAGGTTCACAAAATATGTCTAATAGTACACTTTGTTTCTGCCTTTTATAAAAAACATTTTAACCCATCAGAATTAAGGTCCATGCAAAAGCTTATTACAGACCAAAAAACATCCACCCGACATGCTAATTAGCACCAGTCTGCTTTCTGGTTTTGGAAAATAGTAACCGTCACCTCGACAACCACTTTCTGAATAGTTGCAAAATAATGTGCTTTGTCATCTTGAACCACCTGGAGGATGAAGCTCAGTAGTTCTTCAAGTGAACACACATGTAATATCTTTGGCACACAGCTGATTTTTCAACTCTATTTTTCATAATATAGTAAAACACACTTATTCAAATTTTCAAAACTGTTGGAGGCCAAAATCTAGAATATCTCTGCCATGTAAATGCACTGAGGGTTGAGACATTTAAAGAGGAACCTGAAGGTCTAGGCTCGGTGCTAGAATATTTCAGGTGCTCTAGACTTGGTTCTAGGTTTAGTTCTAGAAGGCTATAAGAGTTTCTTTGTAAAGAGGACGGTTCTAGAAAGAAAGCGAAGGACTTGTTCTACAAGGATTCTAGACACTAGAAGAAAATGGGGATGTAGGTTTGGTTCTAGAACATGTGAGAAGTTTGGTATTGGAAAGAAGCATTGGTTCTAGAAAGACATCAAGAGCTCTACAGCTGGACATGTTCGGCTCTAGAATTGAGTGTAGAAGATTGGCTTATTGACTGGCCCAGAACATTTAGGGAATCACAGTGTTCAACACTAAGTGGGAGTTCTTGTTCTAGATTTTGTTAATGAAGCCTTGAATTCTAGGCTTCATCCTAGAAGACTTTGGGAGTTCTATATTTAGGTCTACAAGAGAACCTATAGCAGGTTGTACTGTCAATAGACAACTGAGCTCTGGCCTTGTGTCTAGGAGGAGAAGTGGTAATTATTGACTTGGATCTCTGGAAAAAAAACTGCATTTGTTCGTTCTAGAAGAACCTGGGAGATCTTAAGTGTGCTCTTCAGGATTTTAAAGGAAATCTACTCCAATTCTAGAGGAGTTTAAAGGGTTGGCTCAAGATGAAGGTGGGAGATCTAAGATAGGCTGTAAACATTGGTGTTCTAGACTTGGTTCTAGAAGGAATGGCAGGTATTAACACAATGGGGATCCTAGGGTAGGTTCTAGAAGAGGTTGGGGGCTCTAGAATTGGTTTCAGGATGAATGGGAGTTATTTCAATTGGCTCTAGAGAAACAAATAGTAAAAATATTGATTTAGAAGAAGCCACATCAATCTAGGCTTGCTCCTTTTCTGCACACAGCTCTAGAAGAAGCTTGAAGTCCAATGCTTAGAACAAGAAGAAGCGAGAAGTTCTAGCGATACAAGTTCTAGATCTAGGAGACTACACATTTCTGCTGGGGCGAGTCGGGTTTGGAGACCTTAACGGTGGAGGCTGTGTTTACCATGCTCGCAGGCAGTGACTGAGTTGTGACTGTGGCCGCGGGGTTTGATAAAGCTTCAGGTGAAGATGCTTCAGCGGAGCCCTCAACATCCTGAAGAAACATGAGCAGGGTTAGAAGATCAGTCAGGTCAGTTACACACGAGGATCACTTAGTCAACAGGGTCACCACCAGATAAGGGTTCACACAGTTACTGATACAATCTGTTACGGAATTAAATTATTATATATTACTTAATGTTATTGTTATCTTGTATAATCTGCAGTACTGCAAAACAAATTCACTGGCTCTTATTGGTGGTTTTCAATACTTATTAAAAAATGTTTCCAACAATATGGAAGTTGGTGGGTATTCAATCAACTCACAATACTAAAAGTAACTGATAACAAGAAACAAAAGTCCACCAAAACCTATAATTGAGATAAATTAAAAGATAAAACTGGTGATATTCTATATTTTTGTTACTGTCAGTAAATCCAATAAAAAGATTGAAACTAAACTCCATTTCTTTCTGACTTTTATACCCCGTCTGGCATTTCCTTTATGAAAAAAGCTTACATATTGAAAAATCTGCCACTGTGTAAGTGGATGTCCAATCAGTGAATGTCCAATTTCATTGCTGCTATTTTGACCCTGAGATGCTGAGTTCTCCTGCTCTTGGCTTGGCAGTGCCTACATGTACCAGGATGCATTGTGCATGAGCTTCTGACACCTGGAGGGTCCCGTCGGTCTCTGGCAAAGCTAAAGCATTCGCAGCTTCAGCCCATATCATATATTTGGCTGATTATCCAAGTCATGCAAAACCCTGTAAAATGCGTTCTCTGCACTCGTTTTTGGTTTTCTCTGTTGGAAAACGTAGCTAGTTTTCAATCCAAGCAAAGAGAACAAGAAAGTTCCGTTTCTTCCGTGTTTTTCAAAAAAAAAGTTTATTGACACAATAGAACTTAGAAAAGGTTTAGGAAGTTTTGTTTTTGAGCGACATCTAGAGCGCTCCCTAGAGGCGGAGACTAGAAATCCAAGCTGAAAAAGCCTGTAGTTCTTCCTGCCTCCAACTACGTCGCTGTCACACATCATTGACGGCTGTAGACGTAATAAGAACTACAGATTTTGCAGCTGCAGCCTCCACTTTCTGGCTCAATATTGCAGCACTGAGGAATTTATGCATCAATCGACTACATTTACCATCAACACTGATTGGACCAGCACATAAAAGGAGGCAAATTTGATCTTTAAACAGCTAACAACTGTAGGTTTTGGCAAACAAACAGGAGTGAATAAAAGTTATTGGGCACTATTGTGAGCATTTGTGGCAGCGGGATGGTGTATGTGGGACTGAGTCAATATGAACTACAGTGTGTTTGTTCATGGTGATGAAGGAACAACAGTAAGGATTTTTTTAACAGTTTTTTAAGATTATAATGGAATTTTATAGACAGGATTTAGAAACACAGGAGAGTATTTTTAGTAGGATGAATTCATTGTTGGTTTTGGTCTTTTGAATAGATTTGTTGGCAATATGAAAATAGAGAATATCACCAGACTTATCCTATTATAATGAATAATTTAAATAGGAGCCAATGAGGATGTTTGACAGGGTTGAATGTTGAGTTACCTGTTTATCTTCTCCAGTCTCTTCAGTGTTTTGTCCAGAGGCACCTTCAGCCTCTTCTGGGTGAAGAACCACAGGTACCTAACACCAACAATGATAATATACTTAACTATATATACACAACAACACCAATATGTTTAACGGCTGAAAGAGAAAACGACGATGCTAACATAATTCAATCATTTACAGCGCTGTCACACAAATTACAATCACTGTTCAATACTGCTCTCTAGAGGCAGAACAAAATCCAGAAACACGTGAGGAGAGAGGTGGAAGTAGAAAAAGAGGCTGCAGTGATGGAGGAGATGTATTCAGGTTTAGGGGAGGGGTTTTATGGAAGCAGCTGATGGGATAAGTAGTGAGATGGTAGTAGAAGGTGAGGAAACACATTCCTAGCAGTGATGTGGAGAACGGAGTGACCCAGGTCGTAAAATAATTGATTTAATTGGAACCAGATTGTAGTCATATGGTCTCAGGTGTATTACCAATTTAAATGATTGTTTTCCTATAATTTGTTCTAAAACTCGTTACATCATCCTTTGTGGTTAAAACCTCCCACCTACATAGTAAGTAGCTGACCTTGGGTCACAAGGAACTCCGGGGGAGGAGGGGTAGTATAGCAGTGACCAAAAGAACAGAGGTAGGACAGAGAAAGACAAAAATGGATGAAAGTTTCTTTTTTCCACAGCAGCTCTAGATTTCGGTTACCTCTGGCGAAGCGGCCAAGAAAGCATCCCAGAGCCACCACATAACACCTCCTCCTCCACCTTCTTCCTCTCTCTGCTCCTGACTCCCTGTTTTCTCCCCAGGATTCTCCCTCTGCTGACACGGAAACACGCTCATGTGCAGAGTCACAGGGGAGGCGTCAAAAGTGCAATTTGGGACACTGAGCGGCAAGCTGGTCGCTGATACTTTTCAACTAAAAGCAGCTATAATGTGTGTTTTTTAAGCGTTATAACCTCTGAAAGAGACGTTATGCTTGTTTGATGGTCAATAACAAGGATATTTTAAAGAAACAGTTGGACCGAGGAAATAAATATATTCCCATTAAATGCCAATCAAGGAAGTTATAGAAATCAAATGTCCTGCAAAATAACGTTGGTTTTTTTCATGCACTCCCTGAGAGTGTTTTATATATATTGAAATTTTCTAAATATCTTGAGTATAGTTTTTGAATTATTTTCCTCTAAATGCAGCCTGAAATATTTGTTTGTTTGTTTTTTTAAACTCTGAGATCTCAACTAGAATCTCACTAGAAATGTCCTTCTGCTTATGAAGAAAACCACAAACTTCAGCTCGGTGTCCCTCTATCTGCACTTTTACCAGTACGGACTCAACACATACTCAAAATTGTTTCTAAAGGTGCTCCGATTAAGATTTTTGGGTGGCGAAACCGATCATGGGTTGTTTTGACACATTCTGTTCATAATGTAGCATTATTTAATTATCTAACTATTTTAAACAACATTGTAAATTAAGTATAAAAAATAAGAAATGAAAAAGTGTCATGAATTAACAACAAATTATTTATTGAAAGTTTTTCTCTGTCTAAGACTCATAACTCCAGTGAAGACATAAAGCGTCATTCATTGTTTGATGTAATCTGCTGTTTGTTTTTAGTCCGTTTCTTCTTTCTTATATGTGAAATTTCTAATGTTTGTTTGCAACTTTTTTCTATTTTGTTTAAAGTCCGATGTTTGTTCTTTTATGTAAAAACTTCTTGCCCAGGACTCCCTCAAAAAAAAAAAAAGAGAGTTTGAATCTCAATGGGAAACGTCCTTTCAAAATAAAAGCTAAAAATAAATTAAAAAATCGTCAACTTGATCGGAGCACCCTTAAAGATTTTCGACAGATTAATGTAGAGGTATTAAGCACGCAGGGGAAAAACACAACATTTGCAATTCGTTAAATAACTTTGTTAAAAACACAAGGAGGGAGGGGTTAGCAGGAATGTTAGTATCGATCACTCTCCACTTTGTTCTACCATTAGAGAGTCACGTTTCAACACTATAGGTGGTGAGTATTTGATATTCAAATCACAGGTTTTATTTTGGCCGTGATGTTAACTTCATGTTTAAATAAAACAGTGAGAGCAAATGTGCTTTGGTGGCACACGATTGGTTGTTAAGTGCTTCATAAAAAAACAAAAAACAAGTTAAAGAAGAAGCATGGCTCTCTGTCTTCCTTACCTGAGGGCTGTCAGGTGTCCAGGTCTGTCTCTGTTCAGGCGAGGACTGCTCCACAGTCAGCAGTGAGGCTCCGGATCCCGTCAGAACATCCTCTTTAACGTGGACAATTGTGATTTGTCCCTGATCCACGTCCTCCTTCCGAGAGACAGCACACAGTGCAGCTTTTGTTAAATTTCTTTTTTCTTGTTTTCTGCACATGACGACTTTGGGGCTGCCCATTATCTTGGCAATAAATCATTTTAAGACCCTTAAGTATGTCATTTAGAGCAAATGTATGATTGAGGGATTGCCTCCATACAGAGCTCTCAACACGCTAACAGCTGAGCCAGCGATTGCAGCTAACCATGCTAACAGTGCTGTCAGAGCTAACAGTTTTAACCTGAGGGTGGATGCTATGCCAAGCCAAAGAAAAGCTCAGATTACAACACACAAATAGGTAGCGTGACTTCATTCTCTGCTCAGGTGAACATTCATCCACTAAATCTTTCCATAGCAAATAGTTATTGCTGCTATATCAATGCTCTAAATGTCATCTAGAAAACCGTTAACTACTAAAACAGTCATTGTAGAACACTTTGGATGACTGAAAAAGACACATTACAAAAATCCCAATTTGATATTTCCCCTCAAACACTGTGCCAGTGAAGTAAACTCACCTCAGCCTCCTGTGAGGTGGATTTCAGGAGTTGGGTCGGAGAGGTCGTCTTCTGAGCTGACTGGGCTTTGGCTTGGACCGGAGTCTGAGGCTGCTGGATGAACAGAGCAGGGACCTTCTACAAATAGAGTAAGAGCAGAAGGTTCAGTGAAGGCTACTTCTAGTTGAAGTACTTAACTGACTGACTAACTGACTGACTGACCTTCTCCAGTTCCAGCAGCAGAGTCTGGAGCCGGTCCACTACAGTGAAGACAACCAAAGTCTCTTCAGCCTTCTCTGGAAGACAAAGGCCTGGTTTACACTTCTGGATCTCAGCTATGGTCCTCCTCATGGACTGGATCCTCTGCTCAATGACCTGTGCACATGAGAAGATATATAAAAAAACAGATATTCTTTGGTATTTCTGGCTCACAAACTGGATAATAAGCTCAGAAACCTGCCTTTTTTTTGTCCTAAAGCAAACCGCCACCATTTGGAATTTGCAGTTTGGGTCATAAAATGATATAAAATGAAAACCTCTGATGAATGTCTCACCTTGAGACCTTCTTCTCTGGGGCTGGGGAAAGTCTCCGGAGACGTTAATAAGGTCTTGACCTCAACGACATCGTTCTCCATCCGTCTGACTTCACTCTCGATGGCTTCCACCTCCTAGACATCCATCATTAAATGTGACCATTAAAAAAACAGATCGAGCAGAGAGGGTGAGCAACACATCTCACGGTGTAAGATTCAAATAGGATTTTTTAAAAAAAGAATAAAAAGGGAGACTCACAGCAGCAGCGTCGCCCAGGTGAGACAGAGGAGCAGTGAAGCCGTCCTGAACGACGGCCACCTGCTGATCGGCTTCGTCCAGCTGCTCCTGGAGAGTTGTGACGTCGCAGACCTGAGACATTTCCTTCAGGACCGAGCCGAAGCCATGCAGCGTGGCTCGGATTTGTGCCGAGTCGTCCAGCACCATCTGCAACGCAAGACATGGATTTATGTTGAGAAACGTGTTAATAATCAGTAAAAATCCATCGAGAAGTATTACTTTTTCTGCTAGTAATTCTTCTGCAAAATGTGCTATATTTTAGAAATAGAGAAAAATATAGTTCTGTAGAAAGAAAAGGGTGGAGAAGAAAGGTGAAGTGAACCAACCTGCAGCGTGTGGACATGGCTGCTCAGACATTTAGCGGTGGTGTAGGTGTAGGGCGTAGCGAGCCACGACTTGGCCTCGGTCATCCAGCTCTTGGAGCTGCTGATCATCTCCTTATGCTCCTGAAGCCACGTGTGGATCTGACCACGAACAAAAGACAAGAGTCAGTTTCAAACCTTAATCAGCCCAAAGTCCTGGAGACTCGACAGACTCAGAAATCATAAGCAGGGATTTAGAAGCATAACATTAAACACAAGCAGTATAGATGAGAAGACAGAGGACGGATGGGATATGAGGTCCTCCTGACCTTGCTGAGGAGGGTGGTCCTCTGCTCCGCCTGTTTGGCCAGCAGGGAGTGGAGCTGCTGGACCTCCACCAGTCTCTCAGTGAGGATCAGAACCTCCTCCGGTTTCTCCAAGTCCAGCATGTCCACCTCCAACGCCGCAATACACGAGTGCCACACGTCCAGCTCGTCCCACGCACGCTGAGCACAAACACACGACCACATATCAGGATTTATTACATTTATAATAACAAAAAAATCCCTTTAAGGCTCTTACACAGCATTTACATTCTTTGTTTTATGTGTAAGCTTATATTTATGTTGATTTATTTTGGCTGAATGACTATGAAACACTTGAGTTGTGCTCATTTTATTTTATTTTTTTTATTAGCCAAGTCTGGGAGAGAAGGCAGAATATTTTGTTAAAGTCCGAGCAGTAAAATAACATATCATTTTGTAATGTAAAGACATTTTTGACCATTCAAGGTATGTCTTTAGTGTCTTATAAAACCCACAAGGGTTGGGCACAAAAATAAAGAATCAGTCATGTTATTGATCACAAACCTATAAAATCATTCGATAAGGTAAACATTAAACTCAAGCAGACAGCATTGGGAGAGGATTCCTGTATTACCATGTTGGTATGAATGACTAACAGCCGGAGAATGTGAGCCTCTTCAAACAGAATCAGGTGCACTCTGTGCTCAAACCAATGTCCCGTATTAGATGTTCCTATTTGTTCTTGACAAAGCCTCCAAAATACACTACAAAAACCAAATGGAAATCTTTATTGGCCCTGTAAAAATATCCGTACCAAGTATAAATCTTTTCATGGCCTTTCGAACAACTCAACTTTCCTCATCTTTTGCAGCTTTTTCTATCTTGATAGAAGTTTTTGATGACATAAATGTCAGCATCTGAAATCAAAGTTTGTCTCTACACCTTATTATCTACCACTTTACACATTACAAGTCGTTTCATTCTCTTATCTGAAACAAGTGGTAATAATCAGCTGCCCACCTTCTGGTACATCTTAGCTTGAATCACATTGGGACTCTTCTGTTCAAGTCTTTTCTGGACTGACGTCAGTCCAGCCATGATCTCAGACAGCTTTGCCCCCAGCCTGTAGACGGGGCCGCTCCTCTCCACAGCTTCCCCCACCTGACGGATGAATCGAGTACAAACAGCAACAATTACAGTAGGAAAAAACGTTTTTTGTTTTAGCAGTCAGGTCTATAAAAGTCCTATTATTGTCCCAAACTTTTGATTATCAATCATTTTATTCCTGTTCACACTGTTAAAATGCATGTTTATGTGTTAATTATTAGTTTATTGTGTGTCCAGTATTAGAAATAATGTCTGTTTGTAATTATCTTTAACTTTAAGTAGAATTTATTATGATTTCTAAGCCAGGATGTTTCCATAGTAATTACTCTCTCTCTCTTAGTCATATCTGAGCCATATACAGATGTGATCCCATCAGATTATTGGCTCAAGCTACCAAAAGTATAATAAAAGAAGTACTTTGTGCAGTAGTTCTAATATGAAACACCCCTCCCTGTATTACAGTACAAACACTGTAATATCAAACCTACTACTCTGCTTTCCATACTTTGTTTTCTGTGATTAATCGTGTTGTGTTTATTGCTAAAACCACATTTCCCTGGAAGGCCAATTCATTCTGAATCTTTACATCAGCTTCTCTACCTTTACTTCCACTTGCTGCAGCGACTGGTTGACCTCCTGCAGCTGGCTGTCGATCTCCACCGGGACTAGAGTGTACATGTCTGAGTACTTCATCTTCAGGCTCTCCATGATGCGCTGCAGCAAAGCCTTCTGGTTACACAGCTGGCTGTGAACCTCCTAAAACCAGACAGAGAAGATTTGTGTTAATGAAAGGGACACGGAAAATTAAACATGAGTCTAAAGTCTGAATCTCAATATTTTCTGGGGTTTTTTGTGAGGAAGCCCTTGGAGAAAATCTAGAAAAGAAAATCTGGTGATCCACTTTTGGATGTTTTCTCTCTCTATGACTTAACAGGTAAAAAAAAGGTCTTTGACAGGATGATCTTTTTAAGTTCCTTAATTTTTTTTTCATCTTCAAAACAGTACACATATTGTGTGTTAGCAAGTTATGTGAATTAAATCCTATTTTTAGTCCCATTTAGAGCATGGGGCGGTGGTGCACTTTGGCCTCTTGTGGCCTAAATGAGTACTACAACCACATTCCCTTAAAACATTTATCCAAACAAAAAGGCATCTTTGTTCACCTGCCAACACTTTTTTTACCTAATTGTTTCACAGATTAAATAATGTAAGGAATTTCAGAAAAAAATGTACTAACAAAAAGTGTTTTCCTTCTACTTTTCTCTTTAGTAAACGCAGAAGAGAAAACAATTTTTAAAACAGTTAGATTATTTTTTTGTCCTTTAGTAGTTTTGGGGGCAAACACTGAAAAGAAACAATCATTCTTCCAAAAAAACTAACTTGTAAGCGGATGGTTAACAAACATATTCCAACAAGCATCAACATCTGCATCACTTTAGTCAGGACGGTTGTAATTTGAATGTAACAGTTTCACTTCAAATGGTGTTTGGAACAAAAGCACACAGACATGGATCTAACCGCCTGGAAGATCTCAGTGCTTTGTTTAGCAGTCAGCTCTTTTTACTCCTCTGCTGCTTTCATCAAACAGAGCCGGCCTCTTCAAAGCAGTTCAATTACACAGCAGTGAGTCACGTCAACCAGAATCTACTTCACAACAACAGCCTGACTTAAATGTAGATGTGTAAAAATGATGATAGATAATAACAGAGGAGACTACCTGGGTCTGAATACGTCCGATGCTCGGATGAAGAGGGAGGTTCATCTTGTTATCAAGACAGGAAAGTGAGAGTGTGTGTGTGTGTGTGTGTGTGTGTGTGTGTGTGTGTGTGTGTGTGTGTGTGTGTGTGTGTGTGTGTGTGTGTGTGTGTGTGTGTGTGTGTGTGTGTGTGTGTGTGTGTGTGAGATACAAAGGATGGGAGGAAGAGCGGGTATGGGGAGGCGGTTTGTTTTGCATGAGAGAGTGGGACATGGTGAGGGCAAAGTGTGTGTGTGTGTGTGTTTGTATGTCGGTCTATCTTTGTGAGGACCAATTTGCATTAAAAAAAAACGGAGAATTAGAACGCATTAGAAAAGTCTGTACATATAATCAATGAGAGGATATTTTAGGTGAAGGAACATTTTATGAAATTGAGTAGATTTTATGAAAACTTAAAGAAAGTGAGGGCATATATAGGTAGGGCAAATAGGGTATATTTAAAAAAAAAAAAAAACAAGGACATTTTAAGTAAGTTGGTGCATTTTAATAAAGTGAGGACATTTTATGAAAATCTGAACATTATTATGAAATTGAGGACATTTAAGGCAAGTCTGTACATTTGAATAAAGTGGGGATATTTTAGGAGAGTCTGTCCATTTTAAGAAGGTGGGTACATTAAACATATGTTTTTAGAAGATTTTAGAAACATTTTATGAAGATGAAGACATTTTTCAGGTCCTCACTTCTTGAAAGTGTTATTTAAGGATTAAGACTTGGTTACAATTAGGGTTTACATTGCGGTCAGGACCTGGAGAATGTATTATGTCCATGAGTGGCCTCACAAGTACCGTAGAAATGTGTGTGTGTGTGTGTGTGTGTGTGTGTGTGTGTGTGTGTGTGTGTGTGTGTGTGTGTGTGTGTGTGTGTGTGTGTGTGTGTGTGTGTGTGTGTGTGTGTGTGTGTGTGTGTGTGTGTGTGTGTAGGTGTGTGTCTATGGAATGACTCGGCTACAAAGGCCACCTGGAAGATCCACTTACACTGAACACTGAACAAAAGGTGGAACAAGAGGAGGGGTGAGGGTGGTGTTGGGGTGATGGAGGGGAGTGTTCAGGTCTTTCATCAACACAGACCCTCTAAAAGGGGAAGGGGAATGTGTGTGTGTTTGGAGGGAGAGCTGGAGTGGATGGGGAGATGTTGGCCTCTGCTCAGGTTTGGGGACAAAGGGCGGAGTGATTCTGCGGGTTGGTGGGTTCATGGAAGTGAACACAAACACCAACGAGCCTCTCGGGCGTGAGGCCAAGCCGACGGTTAGATTCAGACGTTTCATATTTACTGGTCAGCAGCCTCTTTCCCTCTGCAGAACTATTAAAAGCTTTAGATCTGCAGATCTGAGGAGCCTTGTGTATTCATTCCACTAGTTTTTTTTAAATATTCAATGGCAATACTGGGACCAAAACCTGTGCAAAACATTTAATTGCAGTATCTGTAAGCTAGCTACCAGCTGAGCACATGAGAATCATTAACACTAACTGTATTGAGACTGTCACAATGTTTATAATGCATCATTTTCAGAAGATATTAGACATTTCTCACTGCAAAAGTGTACTTCATGTGCTGTTTATAAAAATAGCAATGAGCTATCATGCTGACCAGAGTACAAATGCTTCATTGTGTTTTCAGTTCAGACGATGAAACTGTCCTCTCTCATTAGAGACTCGTTATTTACACTCCACTGGGTGGAGGGAGAGACACACTCCAACTCTGAGCACACTGTGATGTGCTGTTAGGATGAAGGACCTCTGTGGGACCTGGCGACACTCAGAGGACCTTCAGATGGTCCTCAAGTGTTATTGAGAAATGCTTAAAGTTCAACAGAAATTATTTTTTTCATGCTACAGCACACAAATCTGTTCGACGGCGTATTGGGGCCATTGTAGGTAAAAAATGAGCTCATTACGGAGTCGGGGGATATTGAAGGAAAACTGGATTCAATTTCCCAGATTTAAGTTGTAAATTTGGGAGAAAAAAAATCTCCAATATCTTCTTAGTTTAAAGAGACAAACCCCGCCCCCCAAAAAACAAGAAAACTGAACCACATTGCTCCAATTTGAAAGGTTTAATTAACCTCATGGCTCCACAGACGCTGACGCTCGCTGTGTTTTATGCCCGCAGTGGATTTCCTAATCAAATAATAATTTTTTATCGGATTTAGCAATAACTAAAACTCAAAATACTTATGATTTTAACTCAGAGTCGCCATATTATTATAAAAATATTGACTCTGAAGAGACATTGCTTTGAATTGTGCCAATTTAGAAGAAAACAACAGTGTAAAACAAACAGAGTTTTTAAATATCAACCCCCTTCCTCTGTCATTTCTTTTATTTTAGTTTTTTTAAACTAATGACGTTCTGTGAGCCCTTGTGAATTGATCTCGGAGAGCAACAACATTTGCACTGAATGTATGAACACACCAACGTCATGAAGGCAAAAGCATCTGGTAGTACAAAATACTTTGTGTTAAACTAGTATCTATGAGACTTTTTCGTTAAGATTCTGACCAAAGAAAAGAAACAGGTGTGATGAAACCCTGATGAACCCTGGTTCAGCGTCCCACCTGAAGCTCCTGTGTGCTGCTGCTCTGCTCCATCTCTGACAGAAGATCATCTGCAGCCTCCAGCCAAACCCGGACGCCCTGCAGCTCCTTCCGAACCCGTTCCCTCTCCTCCAGCTCCATCCTGGCCGCCTTCAAACCCTCCCTGCTCCTCTGCTTCACACTAGGGGAAAAAAAAAAACACACACAAAACACAAGTCCAACAATTTAACAACTTTATAGCTTCTTACCTTTAATCCATGAAGAAGGGAGAGTTTTGCATTCAGAATAAAATAAAAAACCATTCAATTTAAAGCACAGAGCTTCATGTATCGTTGGTTTAAATGCTGCACCTCAGAGGCACTGCAATGTGTGACCCACATTCCTCTGATTGCTTATTCGGGCGTAGCAGGGCTTATGGGTAACTGAGTTTTTTCCTCTAAATGTACATCTTTTAAGAGTGGAAATCATTATGAACAGGGTCTATTATCCATAACAAAGAGAGTGACTGTTGGGCTGTGATGCAGGACATTTTCACTTGGAGAATGATCCTCTATAACGAATTTAATGTAAATACAGTTACGATGTGAAACCTCAAAAACTCCATCTTACCTGCCGTATCGACCCTGCATCTCCTGCAGCTGCTGACAGAGCGGAGCGGGTGGAGCCCTCTCCAGGTGGGCGGGGACACCCAGCAGCCTGGCGGCGCGCAGCTCCAGAGCGGACAGGGCTCGATGTTCGCAGTCCAGCCTGTCCTGGTACTGCTCCCAGGACTGCAGCAGGTCCTGGAGGTCCTCGGTGGAGGCCTTCACCCGGGAGCCATCGGGATGCTCTGCCTCCACCTGCTCCAGGAGAGCGGAGGCCTTCTCCACCTGAGAGGAGTGACCACACACAGACTTAACACTCTTCATAATAATAGTTTAAAGAGAATGTTGACGTTTGCATGATAAAATGTTATTTTAGTTTAATTAAAATGGTTCATCCATGCTTTTTATTCTTAAATCTTACTGAATATTCACTAAATCAGTCACTGCTTACATTTTTTTATTTATAATCCCATTTTTTTTACTGTACTGCAGTTTCACTTACACTGTTGATGATTTGGATCCATTCTTCGACCCTCTGTTCACTACGAGTCGCCAGGTCTCGTGTGCAGCGACGTAGTCTTGACACTCGTTTCCAGACAGAAGCCACGGCGGCCTCCCGGCCTCCACGACAGCTCTGCTCCGGGCACCACTCCTTCAGCTCCTCCAGGCGCCCCTGCAGGGACTCCACCTCCTCAGACAGGACCTGCACAATCAAAGTAATGTTTTTTTTTTTTTAAATGGAGATTAAGTGGTAAGCATGACAGCGTATTGGGACCATTGTATATAAAAAGATAATAAATACAGAGCCGGGGGATTGGGGCATAATTCAGGGAAATTAATCTGAATTTCTAAGAAATGTAAATAAACAAAATATAAATATTCTCTGAGATTATAAAGTCATAATTTTGTGACAAAAAACTAAAATTATACTTTGAAATCAGACTAAGCAATAAGGTAATATTTGGGATTTTTGAATAGAATCACCATAACATTATAAGCATTATAATCAAGACGTTGAAGAGACGTTGATGTGAATTGGGCCAAATTAGAAAGAAACAAAATTCAGATTTGTGTTTTTTGCTCGTAAATTTACAACTTTTATCGCGAACATTTTTAATTATTATTTTAATAATTTCTTTTTTTTCCCTACAGTGGCTCTTATATGCCGTCGTGGGTAAAGAGCAACCGGAATCAATCTAACTTTAAAATCTAAAAAAGAGAAAGAAATCAACAGTTGCAAGAAGAAAACCTCAACAAAAACCAACAAAATGCTTTACTGTTGTCATGTTCTGACATAACTTTAACTTCAAAACATAACAAAGTGGTTAAAAGTACAGGTCCCTGGAGCATCAGTCTCATACGTACTCTGAGTTTGGTGTGCTGGTCAGTGCAGTCATTGAGACAGGTGACCTTTTGACAGATGAACTGTGAGAGGCTGTTCACTGCGCTCTTCACACTCAGGATGATTTCATCTTGGCTCTTGGTGTATTTTCTGTGATGTTCTGCACAACTGAAAGACAGAAATTTTGACCGGTTATCCAATAAGAAAGGAGATATTGCTTCTGTTCATACAATTATGAAGATGTCATGATGAAGATACCTGCTGAGAGACTCCAGTCGCAAGTGTCCCTTGGCCTGCAGAGTGGACATCCTCACCAGGAGCTGGCTCAGAATATTCTCCTGGAGCTGCTCCACCTTTTGGGGACAGGTAAGGATGCAGGGCGTCCTGGCTCTGGAGCTGCTCCACGTGGGTCTGGAACTGCTGCTGCAGCGAGACCAAAGCCTGATGGGTCTCCTCCAGCCTCTCGGAGCAGAGTCCAGCAGAGCCCTGCGGCGGCAGCAGATGGACTTCGACGTCCCTCAGGAACTGCGCTGCTTGTCTAACAGCGCATGTGTAGCTTCTCAGAGACTCCTTGGCCTGAGTGATGTTCTCCTAAAATATATAAACACAACTTTACTACATACTCCAATTATATTGTAGGACTAAAGCATTCCAGTTTTGTTTTTCAGTCCTTTTTCGAGATGTTTTTGAAAAAAAATCTGGCAAAAGTTTTAGTTTAAAACATTCAAAGATTTAACAAACATTATCAACAGAACATGAAGAGGTTACAGTGTTGACGTTATGCCAAAGGCATCTATGTATTGTAGCAAGCTAACCAGCTAGCTAACCAGCTAGCTAACCAGCTAGCCCTGGCCCGTCCTGTATTATAACTGTACAAGTTATTATAAAACCACTTGTACCTTCTTCCTGTCCTAGCAGTGTTGACACATCCTCAGATTTACACGTTTATCAATACTGAAGGTCAAAAACATAATCTTTTTATTACAGATTTCTAATAATCAAGATTTCTGCAGGAATTCTATCTTTGTCATGACTTGAATGTGGTCCTGCTTTGATTCTGACTTGGTGTCAAATGATTTGAACATGATCTTGAAACAACAGTGTAGGAAGGGTGTGTTTCACTTTAGCATGATGATTAAAATAATGCACGTTTTCAGACACAGAACATGATTGTCTACACTTATTGAAAAGTTCATTGACAAACCCATAAAAAAACATCACAAAAAAGGATAACAAGACAAACAAAATATTCAACTTGCCATTTGCGTGTCACATTCCCTGAAGACTGCATTCTTCAAGTCGATTAGATCTTTGGATCCACTTCCTTGTCTGTTTCCCTTCTTCTTCTCTAGAACCTCCATTGCTTTCATCCTTGACTCTACAGTCTTTTTCAGAGACATGATTCTCTGGTATTGGTTGTTAATCACGGTTTCGTTGGGATCCAGCATGGGGATTTTCTGGAGCTCCCGCTTGGTGTTCCCGAGGAAGGCTCGAGTGGCTGCCCTCTCTGCGTCGAGGTCCAGTTCCTTCAGCAGGTTCCACTCGATGATGCTGAGGTTGTTGTAGAGCGTCATCTCCAACGTGGCGAGGGTCTCCTCGTTTTGTTTCAGTCTCTGTTGCTCTGTGGTCAGCTGTGAGGGGTAAAGATCGGCAGAGATCACCTGGAGTTCATGGCCCGCCTCACCAGACATATACCTAATGAGAGGAAGCTGGACCAGGAGGCTCTGACAGACTTTGTACTTCTCCTCCAGCGCCTTGCTGTCGTCTTTGGTCTGACAGACCTGCTCCTGGACGTTCTCCCTGAGGTCCTCCACACACTGCCTCTTGTTCAGGTACCTTTCATGACACCTGGCTTTCATTTCCAGAGTGGCAATATTGCAGAGAAGTTCTGAAATGACTGAGTGCAGTTCCCTCGTCTTTTCTCTGGGAATCCACGGTTGCAGAAGATCAACCTGGGACTTGTGCTCCAGAATGACGTGTTTGAAAGGCTCCAAAGCTTGCAGGGACTCGCTCGTGATGGGGAATCTGTGTCTAATCAGATCTCCTGACATCTGCCTCAAGCTCGTTTCGATTGTGACCATGTTTTGCTTGCTCGAATCCACAGTCTGGGTGCGTTCGTCCTGCTCTGTTTTGTTGGCCTTCTCGTAGCTGCTGATGGCTCTGATGTCCTCCTGGAGGTTGGTGAGCTTGTCAAACAGCTGACGGTTCTCCTTGATGCTGAGTTCAGGGGCAATGTCTTTGCTCTTCATTAAAAGAGCTTCACAGACAGCGGCCTGCTTCTCAGCCTCGGCCAGGGTGTCTCGGATCTGACGAACTCTTCGATCAAATTCAGACGGGCTCCTGAGCTCACTGTCTGGACTCCTGCAGACCTCTCTGTGCAGATGAGACAAAACCCAGGAGTCCAGGTCGACAATCTGCTCTGATAGTTTTTCTCTGGTCTGCAGTCCTGACTCTAACTCTCTCACAGCCTTGGCTAGCTTCTCAGTGGTTGACTTTGAGAGTTCTTCGAGGCATTTCAGAGAGGAGCGCACCATGGGCACCTCCTCGGCCTCGTCCAGCTGTGGAAGGAGCTCCGTCACCTCCTCCGCCAGTGACTCCAGTTGGCCCTGTTTGGCCATGACCTCGGACTGCAGCTTCTTCAGATCTCTGAGCTGCCGGTGCACCTCCTCAGGGAGGAGAGCCACCCTCTTCCTCCTGCCTTCGATGTCACTCTCTGTCTGCTTCGCCCAAGCAAGGCCATCCCTCATCACCAGGATAATTTTCTCCATGATGGGGCTGCTGCTACTCTGAGTTTGAGAGGACACTAGTTCCTCTGTGTGGCAAAGTTTGTCTTTGACTCTCTGAAGACCTTGCTGTACCTCTGATGTATCCTTCTCCCTCTGTGAGCTGAGGAGGAACGCCTCAGACAGCTGCTGCAAATAGAGGTATTTTTGCCGGGCAGCTTTAACCTCAGCATTTACCACCATCAGCGTCTGCGCCTTCTTGCAGGTCCACTGAGTATCTGAAGGAGACTCGAGATCTTTGCTGATTGTCTCCAAATGTTCCTGAAGACCCGATATCGTCGACAGAAGGCTGCTGGTGTTGTGAGAATGGACATTTGTGAGATACAACGTCATCTCCACAGCTCTGTCCAGGTCTCTCCACCCCTCTTGAAGGTTCTTCTGCTCAGTCTGTGCGTTCACTCGCTCAGACCAGCTGAGGTGGGGGCATAACTTGATATGGGTCAGGAGCAACTCCCCGAGTACTGTTCTGTTCTCCTCCATACTTCTCTGTAAGGAGCATAGTTGCTCTGCCTCCTTGGAGCTGCTCTCATCCGGGGACCTGAAAGAACAACAGTCAAGTCTCTGCATTTACAATGTTACAGATTGTACAAGATGTAATTTTGAGCAGGAGCGTTAAATTTAAACTACATTCCATGTTAATCTATAAAATATAGCTTTAGAAAAGCTTTAAAACTTGTGTTATTCTGGTCTCTGACCCCCTTTGGCCTTGACCCAGTCTTGCTCCTCCTTGCTTTCAAATTGCAACATATTGTATAGCATTAAACTGCAACCTTCAGTTAATAAATTAAAAAAGGAAACCATAGATGACAACTCACATTCTGCCAGCCTCCAGTTCTGCTGTGAGTCTCTGCAGCGTGGTCTTAGCTGCCTGGGTCTGTCTGCAGTAATCGTTCACCAGCTGCAGCTGGGCCTCTTTGCTCTGGATGACAGCAGCTGCATCCTGAGCAGCGGTACTCCACTGGTCCTCCAGCTGCTCCACAGCATCCTTGTTCTCAGCATCAGCTCCTCTCAGCTGAGAGAGCAGTGACACCTGTGCCTGGGCGGTCTCTTTGCACTCCTGTAACTCAGCAGGCAGAGGTAAACATAATTATTAAAATCCTGTGGTTTGAATGAAAATGTTAGTGTGACCATGAGGTTTTAATGTGTTTAGTAATAATCCCTGGCTTAGTTCAACTGTTTATTATTTGGACAAATGTTCTTTGGAACAGGCTGGCAGAGAGGAGCATTAGAGACGACCAATTTAGGATGTACTTTGGCATTGTTACCCATCCTGCTGTCCAACTCCACCAGTATCTATAAATCTGCTACCATAAATCTTTTTTTTTTGATTATCTAGTGAGTAATGCACACTGTCATTTTGAATCTCACCTGAACCTCCTCCAGCTGCTTAGCCATCGCCGTTGGGTTGAGCTCAGCTGGGTAGTTTTTGCAGCTCAGGACTTTAGACACAAGCCTTCTTAGACGGTTGTCCAGATCACTGGCGGATGTTATCAGAGCCTCTGGAGCATCTTCCAACTGTTTACACAGAAGCACATAAGATCCATGAGTTAAAAAAATCCAGTGGAGGCCTAAAAAGGTTTTTTTGTGAGGCCCTAGCATGATCAATACAAAAAGCAATGTGGATTTAGTCTGTTTAGCCCATTTAGGGCACATGCACAAAACTAATTGTATCTTAGTTAGACAGGTTTTCTAAAAAGTATACCTTGCATGTAAAGCCTGTATGTGCAAGTTTTGACAAATTCTATCTATGGGGACTCCTAGTGGCAGATTAAAAAAAGACACTGTGGCACACAGTAATAATAATACCTCAATGAGTTGACTGCTGGGTCCTGTCCCAGAGAGCAGCTGTATTTCACGGAAGATGTTCCTCATGGCTGATCCCTCTGGTTCCTCCAGGAGAAGCTCCTCAGTCTGCACGACACTTGCTTCTGCTTGAGCTTCGTTTTCCCGAGAGGGCAATCCTTCCACCAGAGTTACCTCCCCCCGGACAACGTCAGTTGAAGATTTCTCAACCGCCTGCAGTGATGCAGGTGGTATCTTGTCAGCGCTGCACACCTCCTCCCACTGCGGAAACAAAACACCACGTTCCTGCATTAATGCAGGAAAAATGCTGACTGGGCTAAGAAAATAACTCTGTCACTCTTTGTGGAACAAGTCTATTCTCATTTTTTGAATACTATGTTTTTCTCTGGAAGGTCACCAAGCCTGACTGTCTTTGATTGTCAGTGATAACATTTATAAGGAGGCTCATGTTACAACCCTGAGGCACTGAATACGTTGACAGCACAGGTGTAAATGTCTTTGCTTTCCATGTAATGCTAATAAAATGTAGCGGTGCATGCCACTTGTACAGCCCTTAATATGAGGAACTAAAGAATTGAAAGCTTTTACAGGTACTTTTAAAGGTACATTGTTAAGACATCAATACACCTGTAAAGAATGTTGGAGCAGGTCCAAACAGGTAAATGCAAGAAACCGAGCCAATTAGAGGCTTTATATATCTATAAAACTGCCCTGGAGCAAGAAATACTTGATATTCATCTTCCATTTCACTGGATATTTTTTTCTCTCACTCTGTCTACTCAACTTGTCTTTGAGTATGTAATATAATCTTCTATTTTAGTTACAAAAGTATGCTGCATTGTTTAACTGACATTTCCTGGAGGGGGAAAAAATAAAGATTAAGAGGAGAAGTGGTTGTCCATTTCTCTGTTACAGTGAAACATTTGACTTGAGTAGGTAAACCAGTGATGATGCATGCGGTATCAAACAGGACAGATAATGAACATGCATCATAGTGGTGAGTTAATTATGTTTCATTAGTTTCACAAGAGTTTCTTTGGACCGTATTCCATTTGGAATTAACATACTGTGCCAAAATGTACAAGTTGATCCCCATAAAACAAACTAAAGATAGTAGCCTCAATGTGAATAGTTCAAAGAGTAATTTCACTTTTTCAATAATACAGCAGATAAGTACGCTAATGTGTCTCACCTGTTGATTATCAGTTCTCTGCAGCCTCACTTCACCAGCGCCAGCCCCTGAGAGTGGAACATTTTGTGTTTCTACACTGACCTTCCTTTCCCTTTCCTCTTTCTGAATGGTTTTCTTCTTCCCCTCCTTCTGTTCTTCCTTCTTAATTTCCTTTGCATCTGTTGTGTGTCTCTCCATTAGGGGGCTAGGTACCACACTGGGTTCAGACAGGGGTTCTGTAAAGCTCTTTTGCACTTCTACTCTGGTCATCTTAACTGAAGACTTGCCAGGCTGAAGGTCAGTGGTGGTAACCTTTTTGCTTTCTGAAACTGTCTCAAACTGAATACTTGATTCAATACTTGGTTCCTTTGCTGTTGTGACAGTTTTGTGTTCATGTACACTCATTTGGATGTTTCCCTTTTTAGAAGACTTTTCATCCAGGCTCAGAGGTGAATCATGCATGTCTTTTGCAGACACTTTAACAAGCACTTCTTGCAAATCAAGATCCTTGACCTCTTTGGGCATTTCCTTAGTCTTCACTTCGACCTTGCTCATCTTGACCTTTGTCTTTTCTGTGGCAGCAAGTTCTGGAGAAGGTATAAGACACTTTATTTTTGTAGGGGAAAGCTCTCTTTTTTCCACAACAGTAATTTCAGTTGGTGCTGTTACCACATCGAGAGTTGAAGATGACTTCTGACTGTCAGGTTTTTCTTTGGTTTGAGTCAGCTCTGTGGAAGTAAGATCTGGGGAAGGTTTCAGACCCTTCGACTCTCGTTTGGTTAGTGTAAGTTTATCTTCCTCCACAAGAGTAGTTTCAGTTGTTGCTGTGACCACCTCTTGAGTTGAAGAAAACTTCTGACTGTCAGGCTCTTCCTTGGTCTTTGTCAGCTCTGTGGTAGCATGTTCTGGGAAATGTTCAAGACCCTTTGACTTAATTTTGGTTGGTGAAGGATAAGGTTTTTCCACAACAGCAATTTCAGTTGGTGTTGCTACCACAACTAGATTTGAAGATGACTTCTGACTCTCAGGTTTTTCTTTGGTTTGAGTCAGCTTTGTGGTAGTCACATCTGGGGAATGTTCAAGACCCTCTGACTTCATTTTGGTTGGTGAAGGATAAGGTTTTTCCACAACAGTAATTGCAGTTGGTGCTGTTACCACAACTAGATTTGAAGATGGCTTCTGACTCTCAAGTTTTACTTTGGTCTGAGTCAGCTCTGTGGTAGCAAGATCTGGGGAAAGTTCAAGACCCATTGACTTTCTTTTGGTTGGTGAAAGTTTATCTTCTTCCACAAGAGTAGCTTCAGTTGTTGCTGTGACCACCCCTGGAGTTGAAGATGGTTTCTGACTGTCAGGCTCTTCCTTGATCTGTAGCATGTTCTGGGGAATGTTTCAAACCCTTTGACTTTATTTCGATAGATGAAAGATCTCCTTTCTCCAAGATAGTAATTTTAGCTGTTGTTGCTGTGACCACCTCTGGTGTTGAAGATGGCTTCTGACTGTCAATTTTTTCTTTGGTTTGAGTTTTGGTAGTAACATCTGAGGAATGTTCAAGCCCCTTTGACTTTCTTTTGGTTGGAGTGAGTGTATCTTCTTCAACAAGAGTAGTTTCAGTTGTTGCTGTGACCACCTCTGGTGTTGAAGATGGCTTCTGACTGTCAGGCTCTTCCTTGGTCTTTGTCAGCTCTGTGGTAGCATGTTCTGGGGAATGTTTCAAACCCTTTGACTTTATTTCGATAGATGAAAGATCTCCTTTCTCCAAGATAGTCATTTGAGCTGTTGCTGTGACCACCTCTGGTGTTGAAGATGGCTTCTGACTGTCAATTTTTTCTTTGGTTTGAGTCAGCTTTGTGGTAGTAACATCTGAGGAATGTTCAAGCCCCTTTGACTTTCTTTTGGTTGGAGTGAGTGTATCTTCTTCAACAAGAGTAGTTTCAGTTGTTGTTGTTGTGACCACCTTTTGAGTTGAAGATAGCTTCTGACTGTCAGGCTCTTCCTTGGTCTTTGTCGGCTCTCTGGTAGCATGTTCTGGGGAATGTTTCAAACCCTTTGACTTTATTTCGGTAGATGAAAGATCTCCTTTCTCCAAGATAGTCATTTGAGCTGTTGCTGTGACCACCTCTGGTGTTGAAGATGGCTTCTGACTGTCAATTTTTTCTTTGGTTTGAGTCAGCTTTGTGGTAGTCACATCTGGGGAATGTTCAAGACCCTCTGACTTCATTTTGGTTGGTGAAGGATAAGGTTTTTCCACAACAGTAATTTCAGTTGGTGCTGTTACCACAACTAGATTTGAAGATGGCTTCTGACTCTCAAGTTTTACTTTGGTCTGAGTCAGCTTTGTGGTAGTCACATCTGGGGAAAGTTCAAGACCCATTGACTTTCTTTTGGTTGGTGAAAGTTTATCTTCTTCCACAAGAGTAGTTTCAATTGTTGCCGTGACAACCTCTGGAGTTAAAGATGGTTTCTGACTGTCAGGCTCTTCCTTGGTCTTTGTCGGCTCTGTGGTAGCATGTTCTGGGGAATGTTTCAAACCCTTTGACTTTATTTCGGTAGATGAAAGATCTCCTTTCTCCAAGATAGTAATTTGAGCTGTTGCTGTGACCACCTCTGGTGTTGAAGATGGCTTCTGACTGTCAATTTTTTCTTTGGTTTGAGTCAGCTTTGTGGTAGTCACATCTGGGGAATGTTCAAGACCCTCTGACTTCATTTTGGTTGGTGAAGGATAAGGTTTTTCCACAACAGTAATTGCAGTTGGTGCTGTTACCACAACTAGATTTGAAGATGGCTTCTGACTCTCAAGTTTTACTTTGGTCTGAGTCAGCTCTGTGGTAGCAAGATCTGGGGAAAGTTCAAGACCCATTGACTTTCTTTTGGTTGGTGAAAGTTTATCTTCTTCCACAAGAGTAGCTTCAGTTGTTGCTGTGACCACCCCTGGAGTTGAAGATGGTTTCTGACTGTCAATTTTTTCTTTGGTCTGAGTCAGCTTTGTGGTAGTCACATCTGGGGAACGTTCAAGACCCTTTGACTTTATTTTTGTAGAGGAAAGCTCTCTTTTTTCGACAAGAGTAGTTTCAATTGTTGCCATGACAACCTCTGGAGTTAAAGATGGTTTCTGACTGTCAGGCTCTTCCTTGGTCTTTGTCGGCTCTGTGGTAGCATGTTCTGGGGAATGTTTCAAACCCTTTGACTTTATTTCGGTAGATGAAAGATCTCCTTTCTCCAAGATAGTAATTTGAGCTGTTGCTGTGACCACCTCTGGTGTTGAAGATGGCTTCTGACTGTCAATTTTTTCTTTGGTTTGAGTCAGCTTTGTGGTAGTCACATCTGGGGAATGTTCAAGACCCTCTGACTTCATTTTGGTTGGTGAAGGATAAGGTTTTTCCACAACAGTAATTGCAGTTGGTGCTGTTACCACAACTAGATTTGAAGATGGCTTCTGACTCTCAAGTTTTACTTTGGTCTGAGTCAGCTCTGTGGTAGCAAGATCTGGGGAAAGTTCAAGACCCATTGACTTTCTTTTGGTTGGTGAAAGTTTATCTTCTTCCACAAGAGTAGCTTCAGTTGTTGCTGTGACCACCCCTGGAGTTGAAGATGGTTTCTGACTGTCAATTTTTTCTGACTGTTTCAAACCGTTTGACTTCATTTCGGTAGATGAAAGATCTCCTTTCTCCAAGATAGTAATTTGAGCTGTTGCTGTGACCACCTCTGGTGTTGAAGATGGCTTCTGAATGTCAATTTTTTCTTTGGTTTGAGTCAGCTTTGTGGTAGTCACATCTGGGGAACGTTCAAGACCCTTTGACTTTATTTTTGTAGAGGAAAGCTCTCTTTTTTCGACAAGAGTAGTTTCAATTGTTGCCATGACAACCTCTGGAGTTAAAGATGGTTTCTGACTGTCAGGCTCTTCCTTGGTCTTTGTCAGCTCTGTGGTAGCATGTTCTGGGGAATGTTTCAAACCCTTTGACTTTATTTCGGTAGATGAAAGATCTCCTTTCTCCAAGATAGTAATTTGAGCTGTTGCTGTGACCACCTCTGGTGTTGAAGATGGCTTCTGAATGTCAATTTTTTCTTTGGTTTGAGTCAGCTTTGTGGTAGTCACATCTGGGGAATGTTCAAGACCCTCTGACTTCATTTTGGTTGGTGAAGGATAAGGTTTTTCCACAACAGTAATTGCAGTTGGTGCTGTTACCACAACTAGATTTGAAGATGGCTTCTGACTCTCAAGTTTTACTTTGGTCTGAGTCAGCTCTGTGGTAGCAAGATCTGGGGAAAGTTCAAGACCCATTGACTTTCTTTTGGTTGGTGAAAGTTTATCTTCTTCCACAAGAGTAGCTTCAGTTGTTGCTGTGACCACCCCTGGAGTTGAAGATGGTTTCTGACTGTCAGGCTCTTCCTTGGTCTTTGTCGGCTCTGTGGTAGCATGTTCTGGGGAATGTTTCAAACCCTTTGACTTTATTTCGGTAGATGAAAGATCTCCTTTCTCCAAGATAGTAATTTGAGCTGTTGCTGTGACCACCTCTGGTGTTGAAGATGGCTTCTGACTGTCAATTTTTTCTTTGGTTTGAGTCAGCTTTGTGGTAGTCACATCTGGGGAACGTTGAAGACCCTTTGACTTTATTTTTGTAGAGGATAAGCTCTCTTTTTTACGACAAGAGTAGTTTCAGTTGTTGCTGTGACAATCTCTGGAGTTGAAGATGGCTTTCGACTGTCAGGCTCTTCTTTGGTCTTTGTCAGCTCTGTTGTAGCAAGTTCTGGGGAATGTTTCAAACCCTTTGACTTTATTTCGGTAGATGAAAGATCTCCTTTCTCCAAGATAGTAATTTGAGCTGTTGCTGTGACCACCTCTGGTGTTGAAGATGGCTTCTGACTGTCAATTTTTTCTTTGGTTTGAGTCAGCTTTGTGGTAGTCACATCTGGGGAATGTTCAAGACCCTCTGACTTCATTTTGGTTGGTGAAGGATAAGGTTTTTCCACAACAGTAATTGCAGTTGGTGCTGTTACCACAACTAGATTTGAAGATGGCTTCTGACTCTCAAGTTTTACTTTGGTCTGAGTCAGCTCTGTGGTAGCAAGATCTGGGGAAAGTTCAAGACCCATTGACTTTCTTTTGGTTGGTGAAAGTTTATCTTCTTCCACAAGAGTAGCTTCAGTTGTTGCTGTGACCACCCTGGAGTTGAAGATGGTTTCTGACTGTCAGGCTCTTCCTTGGTCTTTGTCGGCTCTGTGGTAGCATGTTCTGGGGAATGTTTCAAACCCTTTGACTTTATTTCGGTAGATGAAAGATCTCCTTTCTCCAAGATAGTAATTTGAGCTGTTGCTGTGACCACCTCTGGTGTTGAAGATGGCTTCTGACTGTCAATTTTTTCTTTGGTTTGAGTCAGCTTTGTGGTAGTCACATCTGGGGAATGTTCAAGACCCTCTGACTTCATTTTGGTTGGTGAAGGATAAGGTTTTTCCACAACAGTAATTGCAGTTGGTGCTGTTACCACAACTAGATTTGAAGATGGCTTCTGACTCTCAAGTTTTACTTTGGTCTGAGTCAGCTCTGTGGTAGCAAGATCTGGGGAAAGTTCAAGACCCATTGACTTTCTTTTGGTTGGTGAAAGTTTATCTTCTTCCACAACAGTAGCTTCAGTTGTTGCTGTGACCACCCCTGGAGTTGAAGATGGTTTCTGACTGTCAATTTTTTCTGACTGTTTCAAACCCTTTGACTTTATTTCGGTAGATGAAAGATCTCCTTTCTCCAAGATAGTAATTTGAGCTGTTGCTGTGACCACCTCTGGTGTTGAAGATGGCTTCTGAATGTCAATTTTTTCTTTGGTTTGAGTCAGCTTTGTGGTAGTCACATCTGGGGAACGTTCAAGACCCTTTGACTTTATTTTTGTAGAGGAAAGCTCTCTTTTTTCGACAACAGTAGCTTCAGTTGTTGCTGTGACCACCTCTGGAGTTGAAGATGGTTTCTGACTGTCAGGCTCTTCCTTGGTCTTTGTCAGCTCTGTTGTAGCAAGTTCTGGGGAATGTTTCAAACCCTTCGACTTTCCTTTGGTAGGTGAAAGATCTCCTTTTCCAAGATAGTTATTTGAGTTGTTGTGTGACCATCTCTGGTGTTGAAGATGGCTTCTGACTGTCAATTTTTTCTTTGGTTTGAGTCAGCTTTGTGGTAGTCACATCTGGGGAATGTTCAAGACCCTCTGACTTCATTTTGGTTGGTGAAGGATAAGGTTTTTCCACAACAGTAATTGCAGTTGGTGCTGTTACCACAACTAGATTTGAAGATGGCTTCTGACTCTCAAGTTTTACTTTGGTCTGAGTCAGCTCTGTGGTAGCAAGATCTGGGGAAAGTTCAAGACCCATTGTCTTTCTTTTGGTTGGTGAAAGTTTATCTTCTTCCACAAGAGTAGCTTCAGTTGTTGCTGTGACCACCCCTGGAGTTGAAGATGGTTTCTGACTGTCAGGCTCTTCCTTGGTCTTTGTCGGCTCTGTGGTAGCATGTTCTGGGGAATGTTTCAAACCCTTTGACTTTATTTCGGTAGATGAAAGATCTCCTTTCTCCAAGATAGTAATTTGAGCTGTTGCTGTGACCACCTCTGGTGTTGAAGATGGCTTCTGACTGTCAACTTTTTCTTTGGTTTGAGTCAGCTTTTTCTTTGGTTTGAGTCAGCTTTGTGGTAGTCACATCTGGGGAATGTTCAAGACCCTCTGACTTCATTTTGGTTGGTGAAGGATAAGGTTTTTCCACAACAGTAATTGCAGTTGGTGCTGTTACCACAACTAGATTTGAAGATGGCTTCTGACTCTCAAGTTTTACTTTGGTCTGAGTCAGCTCTGTGGTAGCAAGATCTGGGGAAAGTTCAAGACCCATTGACTTTCTTTTGGTTGGTGAAAGTTTATCTTCTTCCACAAGAGTAGCTTCAGTTGTTGCTGTGACCACCCCTGGAGTTGAAGATGGTTTCTGACTGTCAGGCTCTTCCTTGGTCTTTGTCGGCTCTGTGGTAGCATGTTCTGGGGAATGTTTCAAACCCTTTGACTTTATTTCGGTAGATGAAAGATCTCCTTTCTCCAAGATAGTAATTTGAGCTGTTGCTGTGACCACCTCTGGTGTTGAAGATGGCTTCTGACTGTCAATTTTTTCTTTGGTTTGAGTCAGCTTTGTGGTAGTCACATCTGGGGAATGTTCAAGACCCTCTGACTTCATTTTGGTTGGTGAAGGATAAGGTTTTTCCACAACAGTAATTGCAGTTGGTGCTGTTACCACAACTAGATTTGAAGATGGCTTCTGACTCTCAAGTTTTACTTTGGTCTGAGTCAGCTCTGTGGTAGCAAGATCTGGGGAAAGTTCAAGACCCATTGACTTTCTTTTGGTTGGTGAAAGTTTATCTTCTTCCACAAGAGTAGCTTCAGTTGTTGCTGTGACCACCCCTGGAGTTGAAGATGGTTTCTGACTGTCAGGCTCTTCCTTGGTCTTTGTCGGCTCTGTGGTAGCATGTTCTGGGGAATGTTTCAAACCCTTTGACTTTATTTCGGTAGATGAAAGATCTCCTTTCTCCAAGATAGTAATTTGAGCTGTTGCTGTGACCACCTCTGGTGTTGAAGATGGCTTCTGACTGTCAATTTTTTCTTTGGTTTGAGTCAGCTTTGTGGTAGTCACATCTGGGGAATGTTCAAGACCCTCTGACTTCATTTTGGTTGGTGAAGGATAAGGTTTTTCCACAACAGTAATTGCAGTTGGTGCTGTTACCACAACTAGATTTGAAGATGGCTTCTGACTCTCAAGTTTTACTTTGGTCTGAGTCAGCTCTGTGGTAGCAAGATCTGGGGAAAGTTCAAGACCCATTGACTTTCTTTTGGTTGGTGAAAGTTTATCTTCTTCCACAAGAGTAGCTTCAGTTGTTGCTGTGACCACCCCTGGAGTTGAAGATGGTTTCTGACTGTCAATTTTTTCTGACTGTTTCAAACCCTTTGACTTTATTTCGGTAGATGAAAGATCTCCTTTCTCCAAGATAGTAATTTGAGCTGTTGCTGTGACCACCTCTGGTGTTGAAGATGGCTTCTGAATGTCAATTTTTTCTTTGGTTTGAGTCAGCTTTGTGGTAGTCACATCTGGGGAACGTTCAAGACCCTTTGACTTTATTTTTGTAGAGGAAAGCTCTCTTTTTTCGACAAGAGTAGTTTCAGTTGTTGCTGTGACAATCTCTGGAGTTGAAGATGGCTTTCGACTGTCAGGCTCTTCTTTGGTCTTTGTCAGCTCTGTTGTAGCAAGTTCTGGGGAATGTTTCAAACCCTTCGACTTTCCTTTGGTAGGTGAAAGGCCTCCTTTTTCCAGAATAGTTACTTTAGTTGTTAGTGTGACCATCTCTGGTGTTGAAGATGGCTTCTGACTGTCAATTTTTTCTTTGGTTTGAGTCAGCTTTGTGGTAGTCACATCTGGGGAATGTTCAAGACCCTCTGACTTCATTTTGGTTGGTGAAGGATAAGGTTTTTCCACAACAGTAATTGCAGTTGGTGCTGTTACCACAACTAGATTTGAAGATGGCTTCTGACTCTCAAGTTTTACTTTGGTCTGAGTCAGCTCTGTGGTAGCAAGATCTGGGGAAAGTTCAAGACCCATTGACTTTCTTTTGGTTGGTGAAAGTTTATCTTCTTCCACAAGAGTAGCTTCAGTTGTTGCTGTGACCACCCCTGGAGTTGAAGATGGTTTCTGACTGTCAGGCTCTTCCTTGGTCTTTGTCGGCTCTGTGGTAGCATGTTCTGGGGAATGTTTCAAACCCTTTGACTTTATTTCGGTAGATGAAAGATCTCCTTTCTCCAAGATAGTAATTTGAGCTGTTGCTGTGACCACCTCTGGTGTTGAAGATGGCTTCTGACTGTCAATTTTTTCTTTGGTTTGAGTCAGCTTTGTGGTAGTCACATCTGGGGAACGTTCAAGACCCTTTGACTTTATTTTTGTAGAGGAAAGCTCTCTTTTTTCGACAAGAGTAGTTTCAGTTGTTGCTGTGACAATCTCTGGAGTTGAAGATGGCTTTCGACTGTCAGGCTCTTCTTTGGTCTTTGTCAGCTCTGTTGTAGCAAGTTCTGGGGAATGTTTCAAACCCTTCGACTTTCCTTTGGTAGGTGAAAGGCCTCCTTTTTCCAGAATAGTTACTTTAGTTGTTAGTGTGACCATCTCTGGTGTTGAAGATGGCTTCTGACTGTCAATTTTTTCTTTGGTTTGAGTCAGCTTTGTGGTAGTCACATCTGGGGAATGTTCAAGACCCTCTGACTTCATTTTGGTTGGTGAAGGATAAGGTTTTTCCACAACAGTAATTGCAGTTGGTGCTGTTACCACAACTAGATTTGAAGATGGCTTCTGACTCTCAAGTTTTACTTTGGTCTGAGTCAGCTCTGTGGTAGCAAGATCTGGGGAAAGTGTTTCAAACCTTCCACAACAGTTTGACTTTATTTGGTAAGATGAAAGATCTCCTTTCTCCAAGATAGTAATTTTCAAGCTGTTGCTGTGACCACCTCTGGAGTTGAAGATGGCTTCTGACTGTCAATTTTTTTTGGTTTGAGTCAGCTTTGTGGTAGTCACATCTGGGGAATGTTCAAGACCCTCTGACTTCATTTTGGTTGGTGAAGGATAAGGTTTTTCCACAACAGTAATTGCAGTTGGTGCTGTTACCACAACTAGATTTGAAGATGGCTTCTGACTCTCAAGTTTTACTTTGGTCTGAGTCAGCTCTGTGGTAGCAAGATCTGGGGAAAGTTCAAGACCCATTGACTTTCTTTTGGTTGGTGAAAGTTTATCTTCTTCCACAAGAGTAGCTTCAGTTGTTGCTGTGACCACCCCTGGAGTTGAAGATGGTTTCTGACTGTCAGGCTCTTCCTTGGTCTTTGTCGGCTCTGTGGTAGCATGTTCTGGGGAATGTTTCAAACCCTTTGACTTTATTTCGGTAGATGAAAGATCTCCTTTCTCCAAGATAGTAATTTGAGCTGTTGCTGTGACCACCTCTGGTGTTGAAGATGGCTTCTGAATGTCAATTTTTTCTTTGGTTTGAGTCAGCTTTGTGGTAGTCACATCTGGGGAACGTTCAAGACCCTTTGACTTTATTTTTGTACAAGAGTAGTTTCAGTTGTTGCTTTTTTCTGACAAGAGTAGTTTCAGTTGTTGCTGTGACAATCTCTGGAGTTGAAGATGGCTTTCGACTGTCAGGCTCTTCTTTGGTCTTTGTCAGCTCTGTTGTAGCAAGTTCTGGGGAATGTTTCAAACCCTTCGACTTTCCTTTGGTAGGTGAAAGGCCTCCTTTTTCCAGAATAGTTACTTTAGTTGTTAGTGTGACCATCTCTGGAGTTGAAGATGGTTTCTGACTCTCAGATTTTACTTTTGTCTGAGTCAGCTCTGTGGTAGCAAGATCTGGGGAAAGTTCAAGACCCTTTGACTTTCTTTTGGTTGGTGAAGGATCTCTTTTCCACAACAGTAATTTCAGTTGGTGCTGTTACCACAACTAGATTTGAAGATGGCTTCTGACTCTCAGGTTTTTCTTTGGTTTGAGTCAGCTCTGTGGAAGTAAGATCTGTGGAAAGTTTCAGACCCTTCGACTTTCTTTTGGTTGGAGTGAGTGTATCTTCTTCAACAAGAGTAGTTTCAGTTGTTGTTGTTGTGACCACCTCTTCAGTTGAAGATAACTTCTGACTGTCAGGCTCTTCCTTGGTCTTTGTCAGATCGGTGGTAGCATGTTCTGGGGAATGTTTCAAACCTTTTGACTTTATTTCGGTAGATGAAAGATCTCCTTTCTCCAAGATAGTAATTTGAGCTGTTGCTGTGACCACCTCTGGTGTTGAAGATGGCTTCTGACTGTCAGGTTTTTCTTTGGTTTGAGTCAGCTCTGTGGTAGCAAGATCTGGGGAATGTTCAAGACCTCTGACTTTCATTTTGGTTGGTGAAGGAGCAGGTTTTTCCACAACAGTAATTTCAGTTGGTGCTGTTACCACAACTAGATTTGAAGATGGCTTCTGACTCTCAAGTTTTACTTTGGTCTGAGTCAGCTCTGTGGTAGCAAGATCTGGGGAAAGTTCAAGACCCTTTGACTTTCTTTTGGTTGGTGAAAGTTTATCTTCTCCCACAAGAGTAGCTTCAGTTGTTGCTGTGAGCACCTCTGGAGTTGAAGATGGCTTTTGACTGTCAGGCTCTTTCTTGGTCTTAGTCAGCTCTGTCGTAGCAAGGCCTGGGGAATGTTTCAAACCCTTCGACTTTCCTTTGGTAGGTGAAAGGCCTCCTTTTTCCAGAAAAGTTAGTTCAGTTGTTAGTGTGACCATCTCTGGAGATAAAGATGGTTTCTGACTGTCAGGTTTTTCTTTGGTCTGAGTCAGCTCTGTGGAAAGTTTCAGACCCTTCGACTTTCTTTTGGTTGGTGAAGGAGCAGGTTTTTCCACAACAGTAATTTCAGTTGGTGCTGTTACCACAACTAGATTTGAAGAGGACTTCTGACTCTCAGGTTTTTCTTTGGTTTGAGTCAGCTCTGTGGTAGCAAGATCTGGGGAAAGTTTCAGAGCCTTCGACTTTCTTTTGGTTGGTGTGAGTTCATGTCCTTCAACAAGAGGAGTTTCAGTTGTTGCTGTGACAATCTCTGGAGTTGAAGATGGCTTTTGACTGTCAGGCTCTTCCTTGGTCTTTTTCAGCTCTGTCTTAGCAAGTTCTGAAGAAAGTTTAAGACTCTTTGACTTACCTTTGGTAGGTGAAAGCTCTCCTTTTTCCATAATAGTAATTTCAGTTGTTTCTGGGACTACCTTTGGAGTTAAAGATGGCTTTTGAGTCTGAGGCTCTTCCTTGGTCTTTGTCAGGTCAGTGGGAGCTAATTCTTTGGAAATGTTCAGACCCTTTACCTTAGATTCGGTTGAAGACACCCCTCCTTTTTCCACAACCGTAATTTCAGTTGTTTCTGTGAGCACCTCTTGAGTTGTAGATGGCTTCTGACTTTGAGGTTCTTCCTTGGGCTTTGTCATCTCTATTGTAGCAAGATCAGGGGATTGTGGTTCCACGAGAGGTTTAAGACCCTTTGACTTTCTTTTTGTTGGGGAAAGCTTACCTTTTTCCACTACAGTAGTTTCAGTTGGTGATGTGACAACCTCTGGACTTAAAGATGGCTTATGACTGTGAGACTCTTCTTTGGTCTTCGGCAGCTCTTTGCTAGAAAGTTCTAATGAAACCTTTGCACCCTTTGATTTTCTTTTTGTTGGGGAAAGGTTAGTGTCTCTTACAACATCCGTTTTAATTGATTCTGTGCTTACCTGTCCAGTTGAAACCTTCCCACTGTCTAAATCTTCTTTAGACTCCTTAGAGCCCACATCAATATTTCCACCAAGAGCAGAGGCTGCCCCTATAGCTGTGGACACATCAATACCCCTAAGTTTCATTCTGGTTGGCATGGTAATTTTCTCTAAAAGTGCACCTTCAGTTTGCTCTATGGAATCCACTGAAGATTTCTGGCCAACAGGTTGTTTCTTGACATGCATCAGCTCTGTGGTAGCAAATTCCGAGGAACTTTTCAGACCCTTTGACTTTCTTTTGGTTGGTGAAAGATTTCCTTTTTCCACAGCAGTAATTTTAGTTGTTGCAGTTACCACCTCTGGACTTAAAGATGGCTTATGACTATGAGTCTCATGCTTGGTCTTTGTAAGCTCCTGGCTAGAAAGATCTAAAGAAACCTTTTCAGTCTTTGATTTTCTTTTGGTTAGGGGAGGGTTAGTTTCTTTCACAACATCAGTTTTAGTTGCTCCTGTGCTTACCTGTCCAGTTGACAACTTCATACTCATAGATTCCTTAGACTCCACATCACTACTTCCACCAAGAACAGAGACTGCCTCCACAGCTGTGGAAACATCAACACACCTTGGCTTCCTTCTGGCTGGTATGGTAAATTCCTCCAAAACTGGACATTCAGATGGCTCTCTGGAATCTTCTGATGACTTCTGACCATTAGGTTCTTTCTTGACATCACTCAGCTCTTTGGTAGCAAATTCTGAGGAAAGTTTCAGATCTTTTGACATTATTTTGCTTGATGACAGATTTACTTTTCCCACATCAGTAATTTCAATTGTCTCTGTGACCACCTCCGGAGTTGAAGATGGCCTTTGACTGTCAGGCTCTTCCTTGGTTTCTGCGATATCCATGGTAGCAAGTTCTGGAGAAGGTTTGAGGACCTTGGACTTTCTTTTGGTTGGTGAAGATGGCTTCTGACTGTGAGGCTCTTCTTTAGTCTTCATCAGCTCTGTGGTAGCAACGTTTGGAGAAGGCTTTGACTTTCCTTTGGTAGGTGAAAGTTCAGCTTTGTCCACAATAGCAGTTTCAGTTGTTGGTGTGAGCACCTCTTGAGTTGAAGATTGCTTTTGACTATGAGGCTTTTCCTTGGTCTTTGTCAGCTCTGTGGTAGCAATATCAGGGGTAAGTTGCAGATCCTTGGACTTTCTTTTGATTGGTGAAAGTTCATCTTTTACCACAACAGTAATTTCAGTTGGTGATGTGACCACCTCTGGACTTGAAAATGGCTTCTGACTGTCAGGCTCTTCATTGGTCTTTGTCAGCTTTGTGGTAGCATGTTCTGTGGAAAGTTTCAGACCCATCGCCTTAGTTTCTGTCTGTGAAAGCTCTCCTTTTTCAACAACAGTAATTTCAGTTGTTGCTTTGACCAACTCTTGAGACATCTTAGACTCTTCCTCCGGGCTCTCGGGTGCATCTTTTGCTCTTGTGACTGATGTGTTTGCATCCTTCTCCAGGCTGGACGGTAAATCTATTTGTAGTATGCGCACTTCAGGCGCCATGTGGATTTTCTCCATCCTAACAGACTCTTCATGCAGACATAGGGGTATATCGTGGATAACACCTGCTGAAGCTTTGGGATGTCTCTTGACCTCTGTAGGTCTATCTTGTGCAGTTTTCATGACTTCCATCTTAGCTTCAGACTGGCTTGGATTTACCGTTTCTTGCTCGTATAAGCTTATCTCTATGAATTCTGTCTCCATCTGATGTGGTTGCAATGTTTCAGAACCAGACGGTTTGGGTTGAGCAGAGCCCCTTTGAGTCACATTGTCTTGATGTTCAGTACTCCTGTGTTGCACCTTCATCTTAGTAATTTCAACTGCAGCTTTCTCTGGCTTAACATCAGTGGTCGTGATATCTTTGTTTTCTGGCACTCTTTCGCTCTGGATACTTGTTTGAACAATATCGATTCTTAGCTCTTTTGCTCTTGTGACAGATGTTTTTTCATCCTTCTCCAGACTGGTCGGTATATCTAGTTGTAGGATGCACACTTCAGTACCCATGGGGAGTTTCTCCAACCTCACAGATTTTTCATCAAAGCTCCTGGGTTCATTGTTTATGCCATCTGTCGAGAGTGTAGAACACTGTTCACTGACACCATCGTCCTTGACAGGTTTGGTTCTTTCCTGTGTGGTTTTTAAGAGCCCTCTTTGAGTCCCTGTTTGACTTGGTGTCACCAGATCTTGCTCAGATATGCTTATTTCAACGAATTCTGTCCCGGCTTCATCTGAGGGCAACGCTTCACAAGCAGGAGAGGGTTGGGCCGAGTCCCTTTTAGCAACATTGTCTTGATATTCATTTTGACTTTCTCGCACCTCTATGGTAGTCATCTTAACTGCAGCCTTCTCTGGCTTTACATCAGCAGCGGTCATATCTTTGTTTTCTGATACTCGTTCACTCTGGATACTTGTTTGAAGTGATTTAATTGTGTCTGCTCTTGTGAAGGATGTATTTTCACCCTCCTTTGGACTGGTCTGTATATCTAGTTGTAAAATGTGCACTTCAGGCTCCAGGTGGATTTTCTTAACAGACATTTCATCCAGACTCTTAGGTGCATCATGCACATCATATGTAGACACTTTACCAAGCTTTTCCTTGACATCACAATCCTTTTTCTCTTTGGGTCCTTCCTGCGTGAGCCTCCGCTTACTCACAGTTTCACTTGGTTTGCTTATGTCTTGCTTGGATGAGCTCCTTTCTGAAAATTCTGTCTCTACCTTATGAGGCAGTAATACAGCAATAACGGTCGTGTTAGGTTGAGTGGTGTCACTTTCAGCCACACCCTCTGCCTCTTGCTGGTCTTGCTTTATCTCACATGTCTGGGTGGTACCCATCTCAGCCAGATCGAGGACAAGATATCTCTTCTGACTCTCGACTGTGTTTTCCCACAAGTTGTCTATGTACTCTGTCAAGCCACTGGGCTTGTTGGTGAGAGGTGGTTGTGTTTGAGGCATTGTACTTAAGTCTCTTTCTGTAGACTGGGTAACGGCTTGTTCTTGGGCCTCTTTAGATGAAGCTTTAGGCTCCTGAAACTCAGAATGTGGATGTTTAGCGATATTTTGACTATCAGGCTCTTTCTTAGTTTCAGATAAACCCACGCTAGCAGGTTCGGTGAAAGGTTTAACACCCTTTGACTTTCTTTTGGTTGGTGAAAGTTTTCCCGTTTCCACAACAGTAACTTCAGTTGTTGCTGTGACCATCTCTGGAGTTGAAGATTGGCTCTGTCTGTCAGGCTCTTCCTTAGTCTTTGTCAGCGAAGTGGAAACAAGTTCTGTGGAAACTTTCAGACCCTTTGACTTTCTTTTGGTTGGTGAAAGTTCACCTTGTTTCACAGCAGTAACTTCAGTTGTTGCTGTGACCACCCTTGGAGTTGAAGATGTCTTCGGACTGGCAGGCTCTTCCTTTGTCCTTGTCAACTCGGTGTTAGCAAGTTCTGGTGAACGTTTAGGACCCTTTGACTTTCTTTTTGTAGTTGAAAGCGCTCCTTTTTCCACAACAGGTGTTTCAGTAGTTTCTTTGACCACCTCCACAGTTAATGATGGCTTTTGACTGTGAGGCTCTCCCTTGGTCTTTGTCAGCTCTGTGGTAGCATGTTCTGGGGAGGGTTTCAGTCCCTTTGACTTAGTTTTGGTTGGTGAAAGCTCTCCTTTTCCCTCAACCGTAATTTCAGTTGTTCCTGTGATAAACTCTTTAGTTGAAGATTGATTCTCGCTGTCAGGCTGTTCCGCGGTCTTTGTCAGCTCTGTGGTAGCATGTTCTGGGGAGGGTTTCAGTCCCTTTGACTTAGTTTTGGTTGGTGAAAGCTCTCCTTTTCCCTCAACCGTAATTTCAGTTGTTCCTGTGATAAACTCTTTAGTTGAAGATTGATTCTCGCTGTCAAGCTGTTCCGCGGTCTTTGTCAGCTCTGTGGTAGCATGTTCTGGGGAGGGTTTCAGTCCCTTTGACTTAGTTTTGGTTGGTGAAAGCTCTCCTTTTCCCTCAACCGTAATTTCAGTTGTTCCTGTGATAAACTCTTTAGTTGAAGATTGATTCTCGCTGTCAGGCTGTTCCGCGGTCTTTGTCAGCTCTGTGGTAGCAAACGTTGGAGAAAGTTTTAGACCCTTCGACCTTCTTTTGGTTGGTGAAAGCTCTCCTTTCTCCACAACGGTACTTTTAGTTGGCCCTTTGACCACATCAGGAGTTGAAGACATTTGACCGTCTAGTTCTTTCTTATTTTTTTCAGGCTCCACATCAGGTGATCTATGGGTAACAACTGTCTCGGAAGTTGTTGAAAGGTCACCATTCTTTGACTTTCTTCTAGTTGGTACAAACTTTGCTTCCTCCTTAACAACACTTTTGTTTTGGTCATTGGAACCTTGATTCTCAGTTTCTATGTTTGTCTGAGGTGTCTCAGTGGCAAAATGAAAAGGGGGTTCTATATTCTTTGGCCTTCTCCCGGGTGGTAGAATCTCAAAAACAGCAGTTTTGGCTTGCCCTTGAACAAACTCTGGGGTTGCTGGAAAATTTTCAGGTTCTTGTTTTGTTTCCTTACGCTCCACACCAGTAATGTTACCAAGGGGAGATGATGGCTCTGGAACTGTGGAAACCTCAATACCCTTTGATTTCCTTCTAGTTGGTATCACCTTATCTTCTACCTCCACAACAGCTGCTTCAGTTTGCTCCTTGGATCTCAGTAAAGATATCTGACTGTCAGACTTTTCCATGGAGTGTGTTTTCTCCTTGTTAGAAAATTCTGGGGAAAGTTTTGGACCCTTTGACTTTCTTTTGGTTGGTGAGAGCTTACTTTCTTCTGGCTGTGTGATCCCCTGAGCAGTTGAAGAAGTCTTCCCATTCTCAGGTTCTTTCTTAGTTTCCCCAAACTCTGCATAGTATTCAGTAGCTTTACTCGAAGTTGTGGAGACTTTTGAACTCTTTGACTCTTGCCCTTTTCGTCCAGACTTCGGTTGCTCAGCATCTGTTTCAGTAATAGGCGCTGAAGTTTGAAGAGACATCAGATTTTTAGCGTCACCTTTGATCTGTTCAGGTTTTGCAACAGTGATCTTTAAGGACTCGTCTGCACTCTTTGACTCTTTACTGGTAGGTCCAAGCTTGGCCTGCTCAACAACCTTGGTCTCAGGTTGCTCTGTGACTGACTTAGTGGTGAGTTCAACTGCAACATCAGTTGTTACAGGGACAGACGTATATGAATCTGATACATCTAGGGTAATGGTTTTGACACACTTTGTTTCTTCCACAGCAGCAGTTCCGATGGGATTTCTGGGTGAACCTTGAGCAATAATAGTTTTCACCACTTTGGGCTCCACCTTAGTCTGGGAAGGCTCTTTACCAGTGGCCAAGTTCTTGGACTTTCTCCTGGATGGTACAGGTGTAGTATTCTCACTTACACCAGGTGCAGACTGCTCAATAACCTTTTGGATCAGTACAGGTTCTTCAACAGAAGGTTTAGGTTGCTCAGCACCAACTGGCTCGGCTGTGGTATCTATCTTTATACTTTTGAACGGTGCGTCTTGAGTAGGGTTGTAACCTTGAGCTGTAAAAAGTTCTGAAGGATTGGTTTGAATCAGAGATTTATCTTTTGTTGGTTCGATTCTGGTTTGCTCCACACCAGTAACTGTAATGTCTTCAATGACTGCTGTCACAGTAGGCTTTAATGATTTAGCCTCAAATTGCAGCTCAGCTGAAACTGACAATTCATCCACGATAGATGTAGATTTTTCTGTTGAGGGAATGTTTTTTTGTAGTTTATCTTGATGTTTTTTCTCAGGTGAGCGCTTGCTTTTTCGTGGTGGTGCCACTACAGATGTCTTTGTCTCTTCTTGATTACCATCAAGGACATCAGGCAGCTTTTGTTTGCTCTTTCCCTCAAGATCCTTGAATGAAAAAGTAAAAACAGCATTAATTACTACAGAGTTACTTAACGGTTTCTTAAATATAACATTTAATGAATTAAATATGAAATTAATCATGATTTCAATACCTTTAGGCTCTGGTTGAGAGAAGCCTTTTGTGTGTCTGCTTTTCTGAGTGTCTCTGAACCCTCGCTCTTCAGTTTCTCATACAAGACTGGCATCATGGATTCTGTAAGAAACAGCTGGTGGGATAGCGCCTCCCTCAGGCTGGCCTGCAACGTTTCACCTTCCTCTAGGGTCGCCTAACACCAGGAAGAAAATAATGTGTGTAGTGATGACAATGTCGTAACAACGTTTGAAACACATTGCCAAGTGAGCATTAATAAGCCCCTGACAAATTCTACTTTAGAGTTAAAATGTTTTTTTCATTCAATGTATATTTTCAGAACTAACTTGCAACATAATTTTACCTGATTATAGTTAAGGGTGACAATAGAAAATCTGGGCACTGAAAGAATGAATAACACTCTTCATGTGTCAAACATCTCCCAGCAAGATGCAACAACAGTAGAAGACAAGATGAACTAGGCAGCTCTCAGTTGTATTCAACTCCACAAATGTTTACTGAAAAAAGTACTTGCATTGACTGGCAAAACAGTACTTGGATTAAAAGAAAGAGACCTGCACAGAAGAAATGGACTCTGACGGTTTGCTGTGGTTCCATTCCTGCAGGCCGTGAAGACAGTCCATCAGACAGCGAGCTGTGTTTATAGAGCAGGTTTCCTTATGCTCACCCAGCCTGGACTTGAGACTGTAGACATAAATGAATCATATTTATTGTATATACAAGATTTTTTATGGTATCTGCATGCATTATACTAGATGACATAAACACGAAAAAGAGGCTAAAATGTACTTTCTTGCTGCATAAAACAGTGTGCAGAAGGACAGATTCACAGAACAAATAACAACAGATAAATATTTATGTATAAATGTGAGTCCTATTGCTGAAGAGAAACAGGCATTAGGTAACATAGATTCCCTGGATGTTTCAAACAGGTTATAAATCAGGAGAACTCTGTGTTTCCATGTCATTTATCAAGAGCAGAATGATCCGCTAAGGCATGTTTCTGGTATGTAAGGATGATTGAAAACTAAATTGAAATAGAAGGATGCCAGCTGAGGATTTGTCTTGTAGAATCTGTTCAAGTGAGCTATATTTTGTTTAAAAAAACAACCAGTGGTGAAGTGGACAGATGCTACCGCATGTCAGGTTTGTGTCGGACCACCTCTTTCTTGTTTTATAACTTGAGTGAAACTAAAATATAAGAATCAAACAGAACTGCTGGCTGTCTTGTGACATTTGCAACAATCAGTCATATTTTGTTTTTATTTGCGACCGCTCTACTGCAACAATAAGAACATATCATTAGTTGTGAGACGTGGTACCTGTCATGTTGCTGGCATAGGGACTGCACCACACTCATTATTTCTGGCGGCAGCTCGTCAGTGGCTGGTGTATCCTTAACGTCATTGAGAAGGTCATGAACTTTCACGCCCAAACCTTTTAGGGACTTCTCACAGTTCTAACAGAAGAAATACAACAATGTCACGGCAGTAATATTCAGCAGTTTTACATTTCTGATGTGAGCAATCATTGTATGTACTATGATACTAAATAATAAAAGGGATAGCTACATTAGTTTTAAGATCAGGATAATTAAAGTAGTAATAACCTGAAGGCTGTGCCAGTGCTGTTGGAGCTGAGCGATGTTCTGCGGTTCGCTGTAGCTGAGCGCCTGATCCAGAGAGCGGAGCTCCCACTGCAGGGCAGCAGCTCTGTCCTTCAGCCCCTGGGCCTTCTTCGCCAGCCGACCGTCCAGCTCCTCCTGCCGTGTCTCACAGGCCGCCAGGCGCTCCCTCACCTCCTTCTCCGAGGTGGCACAGAGGTCGTGGAGATGGCTGACCTCCAGGGTCAGGGCATCCTGACCTCCGGGGGTGCAGAGGGTCAGCAAACTGTCTCTGGCAGCGTCGAGCTCCTTCATCTCCCGCTTCTCCCTGTCCACCGTTTGGAGCAAAGCCTGGTTACAGGAGAGAGAATAAGGAGAACTGGATTATTAGAATGCAGAAAGAACAATTTTCACATCCTATGAAAGAGCATTTGACTATTTGGTTAAAAATGGAAAAAAAAACTATATTTTCTTAGCAATGCACCAAATGTTTTTTAAAGTCTGACCTGATTTTCTTTCTTTCTAAGAACGTAAATGACAGCAAACAAAAACATTTTGTAACTTTACTTTCATGGTAAATTCAAATTCAATGACCATTAAATAACCTTCTCTCACTGAGATTTGTTACAAATGTTTTTATGGTTGTTCCTCCAAGGCTTATTTTGGACTTGCAGGTGTTACGAATAACAAACCTTACATCTTCTTCACTTACTCTGAGGAACATCCACCCGACGACATGATGCGCGCGTGCGTGTGTGTGTGTGTGTGTGTGTGTGGGTGACGTTATTGTTTTTGTTGCTATGTGCTCGACGTAGAACCATCATGAAGCACATGTGTGTAAGTTTGACTGTCAAAAAACTCATAGAATGAGATTGATCGTTGGATTTCCACTGTTTGACAATATATCAATTGTGAGAAAAGTCAAAGAGTTGGTGATGTTTTAAGTGGTAAAAAACTGAACATGCATACACATCTGTGTATGTTTTAAAATATTTCTCTATATTTTATCCCCTTTGTAAAATGTCAATTTTTTTTGAAAAGCGATTATTAAATCAAATGTATTATTTTTATTATTACACCGTCCAAACATGAATCATCATGTCTTCCTTAAATGTCCTTGAAATGTATTGGTTTGTTAAAGGGATTCCTTCAGTTTGGTGCTATAAAACATGAATGATGTCATTGTCAGATCAAAATCGGTGCCACTGGGTTTTCTCATAATTGCAACTAACAATGTGTGTATGTGATTCATCTCCTGACCTTCAGCGTGTTGACAGCGTTGTGCAGACCCCGTCTGTCCTCTGGAGGAGCTCCCTGTCCTTTAACGTGCTCCCTCAGCCAGTCCTGGGCTGCTTCGTGCTGCTCCACCAGCTGGGTGCACTGCCTCTCCGTCTGCATGCCCCGCTCCAGGTCCGCTACCGCCTCCTGAAAACAACAGCAGTGTTTCTACAGAGAAACTCGGCCATTTGTCAAACAAGTGCTCTACTTTTAAAAAGGGAAGATAAAGGGACACAACGGGATAATGGAGTAGGAGGGGAAATGATGATGTGGTGGTTGTGCTAAATACAGAAGTTTATAAATAGAGTTTTAACTTTTATCAAGAATATAAAGGAGCAAACATAGTCTTATGATATATCATTCCAGTGTTAGGAAGCAATAAGTGCCCATAAATAAAAGGGCACACTAGTAATGAAGTGTAAAAGATGTTAGAAATTGATATGTTGATTTAAAAAAGGTAGACATTATGAATAAAAAACATTTTATCCCTTAGCAACTACCGATTCATAATAGTTATGTCTCATTTAAACATGATTACATCAACACATTAAGACTTAAAAACACTCCTTATAATTTCCTTCACACTTCATTACTGTAAATCTCGTCACCACCAAGAGCTGAACTCACAGTGAGCTCTTTCAGCAGAGGAGGAATGTTCTCCTCCTTGGATGACCAGGACGGATCTGACCAGCTGGGATCCTTTGTGGTCTCAAACATCTCTGCCGCCTGGAGGAGAACAGTGAACCACAGTCAACTCAACCTTCTTTACTTGTGATCACATTCTTTCAGCTTCATCAAAGCACCCGTTTTGTTTTGACCTCATCATAAATAACACTCTGAAACATGTGGTGGACTGTGAGGATCTCTACCTGTGTGCGGAGGGCTGAGAGGACGGGGGCCAACGCTGTGCTCTGGTCCAGCAGGGTCCGGGCCTGTTCCACCGCCTGCCTCCGCTCTCCCAGGCCCGGCCAGGGGAAGAGACGCGGCAGGTTGGAGGTCTGCTTCTGACACTCAGACAGACGGGCCTCAGTCTGGCCTCGCTGGCACTCACAGGACACCATGCGCTCCACGACACCCTTCAGCTGCCTGATGGGTGACAGGGGATGATGGGTAACGTTAGAAATGAGCATCACAGTTAATTCAGCCTATGGATGGGTCGGTGTAAACATTTCTAACTGGTTTGACTGATCACCCGACCGAGCTACAGAATTTCAGCACTAGGTGTCGCACTTGACGTGTAAAAGAATGAGAATGAGAGTGAAGCAACTCGTTACCTCCTCTGTTTTTCGGATCACCTCTTTCATTGGCTTCAAATTCAAAAAGTTTCAGTTTTCTTTGAGGCTAACTCATGTCTGGTGTCTTCACCTCAAAAAACATGTACACAACTTTCCCCCTCCCACCTCTACTGAAATATGTGCTCCTTTATGCTTACAGCCGAGGCCAGCATCATCATATATCATGTTAGTGGCGTTGTCATATTGCTTATTACTAATGCAATACAATCTGGATTTAGTGCCGTGAAGCCGTCAACACACATTGTTGATTTAGGTCATTTTTTTTTATTTGCCAGAATGTGTCATAATGACTTTTTACAAATTAGCCTGTTTGCAAAAAATCTAACCGGTTTAAGCTCTCCACGATCGACCCAACTATTATTCAGTCTCATTTCAACCTTCAAATTTAAGAGATAACAAATATGGATACATTATATTTGTTTTAAAAGAAAAAACAGATATAAAGTTTCCCCTTAAAAAAGCTTAAAAAGCAGCTTCCTGTACCTCTGTGTGTCCTCAGCATCCTTCAGGAGCGTCCTCCACTGCTGCTCGCTGTCTCTGACCGTCTGCTCCACCTCCAGTTTCTTGTCTCCCTGCAGGTCTTTCTGCTCACACAGACTCTGAGCTCGTCTGTTCAGCTCCATCACCTGAGCCTCACCCCTGGACTTGGAGCTCAAGATGGCCTAAAGACACAATAATGAACAAATGTATTACTTATATGTTGTTTTGTAAAACAGCATTCATGTGTCCACGGTCCAGATTTAACAAATGTGTTATGAAAAGACAATATCCACTATCTGAAAAATCATCTTATTATGATTCAATTTTGCTCTAAGCCTTTAAGCAAATTATATTTTTGAATGAACGTCCCTGTTGGAAACAATGACAGATGAAATTTAGCTACACAAACTAAAACATATAATGTATTATTGGTAAAGAGCCCTGGTATTAGATGTTCACCTGTGCTGTGTTCAGCCGGTCCTCTATCTGAGCCCGGCTGCCCTCAGTGCCGCTCCCTTTGGACTTGGCCTGTTGCTGCAGCTTGGTGATCCAGGTTCTGGTGCTCCCTGCTTTGGAGCGGAACGCCTCGAGCTCCCTGGACAGCGAGTAGTGGACCTCGGCTTTCTTCAGAGTGCTCTCGGCGTTCTGCAGGACCGTCCTCCACTGCTCCTCAGAGTCCTTTACCGTCTGCTGAGCCTCCTGCCTCATGTTCTCCTCCAGCTCCTCCTGGTCAGACAGACTCTGGCTCTTCCTCCTCAGTTCTGTCAGCTTGGAGTCTCCCTCGGGTTTACGGCTCAGGATAGTCTGAGGATAGAGGTAGAAATCACACAGTTTCATCGGAAAATGTTTTGCAAACAAAATAAATACTGTTAAAAGGCCGGTTAAATAAAATATAGACGAAATATAGAGAAAAATGTCAGTCTTTTGTGATTAAATAGTCACTCGATGAAAAAATGAATGCTCAAATTAAGGATTTCAGTTTTAGTTATAATAATAATAATTAAATTTACCTTCTAAAACTCATTTTGTAAAAATATATTCTTAAAAAATAGAGATCTAGTGACTGAATATTGCTGAAATGTGCTCCTGACATTTTTGTAAAAGGAGCCAACAAGGGCAATACCTACAATCACCTTGACCAGTGGTGGTTAAATATTAATATTAATTCATCAAAAAGACTAAAAGAAAAACAAACCTATTTTTCTCATGATCAAAAAGCATGCATCCTCCATAAGTGAAGGGATCAGCACATGTGATATGTTTTTGCCAACCCTTTCATAGCTCACACTGACCTGTGCGGTGCTGATCGTCTCCTCTGGGTCGGTCTGACTGTCCAGAGAGACGAGGCTCTGCTGCTTGTCCTGCAGCCAGGCTCTGGTGTCGTCTCTCGCGGCCTCGTAGTCCTTCAGCTGGCCCTCCAGAGCACAAAGCTTCTCGGCCTGATCCACGGCGTCTTTGGCATTATGCAGGACTCTGGTCCACTGCTCCTCAGCGCCTCTCACTTTCTGTTGAACCTCTTGTTTTCTGGGTTCCTCGAGGTCCTGAGAACACAAAGTCTGGCCTCGTGTCCTGAGCTCCTGGAGCTTGGAGTCTCCTTCAGTTTTGTAGCTCAGAATGGTCTGGGGATTAGAAACGGAAGTCATAGTTATATCATCTTATAGTTTAATGTTAACTTCTGTATTTTACAAACTGGGTTTTTCTATGTCCTATAGGTCCACTTAAAGTGCTTGTTGCTGCCCCCGACAGGCTCATATTGTTATTATAAGAGTCTGAGAACATTATGAAAAGAACCCTACAGGAAAATCCAACATTTTTTATTTACCTTTCTGTTTGTTATTGTGTCATGTGACTTGTTGCCGGAAGACAACGGTGTGAATGTGAATGAGAGTTGGAGAGAGGAGAGCTGGTGTTTGATGTAGCTTTGTGTTATCTAAAAAGATGTTCAATGTCATGGCTGAATATTTAGCTGATTTCAACTAAATGGATGAGACGCAAAATTTCAGAAGGAGGCTTCTCAGTGTAACACACAATAACAAACAGAGCAGATTATTTTAAGGTTAATAAAGAGGTTTTATTTCTCTGTTTCCATAATGTTGTCAGACTCCTATAATGACAATCTAATTATTAAAGTCAGTGGCAACAACAAGCTCTTTTAGTGGACGTACATTAATGGTGATTTACGTCCTGCTGTCTGCAGCGTTCACCTTTAACAGTGGACCAAACTTAAATATTGTTGTCCCCATTAGTCACTTAGACAAGAAAACATGGTTGAAAAATACCGAAACTTCCTTTTAAGACTTATATTGTCTGGCTGAAGTCATTAATATAGTCGCTGAATTCACACAGCATTATTGTTTACTGACATTGAGAGTGAAAATTGTAAAAAAAACATTATTATTAACATGTGTTAATAAGGAGGATGTCATCTCTCCCTGTCACATGACCCATCAGCTCACCTGAGCGGCGTGCAGTCTGTCCTCAGCTTTGGTTTGGCTTTTCAGAGAGTCCAGTCGTTTCTGAAGATCTGTGAGCCAGCTGCTAGTGTCCTGCTGCTGGGTGTCAAACCCTCTCAGCTGAAGAGGAGAAGATTCCAGAACACTTCATCATACGTTCACTCCCACTGCCATTCAGTTATTAAAGATAATCTTAGAAATATGCATTCACTGTAGATCAAGATTAAGAATGTTTTATAGTTTGAAAAACATGCTTTGTGCACTTTTTAGTAGTTCTACCTTATGGACTAAAAAAAACCATAAAAGATCACATGATTTTATACTATTGCAGCACTCGGTATAAGTCCGTCTGGATCTTACCTCCATCGTTCTGGTCTCGGTCTTCTGGCTGATCTCAGCTCCTGCAGCGGCGTCCACCTGTTTAGCAGCGAGCAGCACCGTCCTCCACTGCTCCTCTGTGTCTCTGATGGTCTTCTGAACGTGGACTTTCCTGCCCTGGTCTAAGTCCTGGTGGTCACACAGACTCTGGCCTCGCCTCCTCAGGTTGTTCACCGTACAGTCTCCGTCAGGTTTGGAGCTCAAGATGGTCTGCGAACAAAACACAAAATATTCATTAAATGCAAAAGTTGATTCATTCAAACTTTATTAACATTAAAAAGAAAGAGTTAGGTAATTATACAACAAATTGATGAATGAAAAAAGTAAAGTTCATCTTGTTGCCACATTTTTTATGATACAACTATATTTCTTGGTTCTCTATAACTATATGTTTTAATCGGCTGAAGGATTTTTAAGTCATGAGAGAAACAAGTTGAACAAATGTGAGCTGCAGTCGCTCAAAGAGACTTCAAATGTCCACAGTGTGTCGTAGAAACACAGAATAAAATGTACACGATACTGCTTATTCTGTTAGTTTTAATCAATGGGTCTGATTGTTTTGGAGAGAGGAGGAGACCTTTGCGGTTAATTCAGCTTTCGTTAAAAACATCCTAAATGTCTAGATCCTAAGTTATCAGAGGAACAAGTTGAGCAAACGTTAGCGGTAGATCAGCTCGCAGCCTCTCAAGGTTGCCTTTGTTTGCCGAAGAACGTTAGAGAAACACTGATTTTTAACTCCAAGGTGCTTTATTTTGTGTTTTTAGTGGTTTTAATTAGTTGGTCTGTTTGCTTTGGAGAGGAGGTGACCTCTGCGGTTCCCTGCAAAACTTCTTGACCAATGAACACTGAAGGAATCCTCATCGGGAGAATCTGACAGATATGGTGGCGAAGTCAACTCCCATGATTCTACACAACGTCCCAAACTTTGTCTTTTGTTAATATTTTGATTGAGATACTGAGCATTTAATCTGACTATCAATCCCCATATCCCCCAATTACCAATATTCAGAAAACATATTCAGGACAATAAGTTCAAACAGACCTGAGCTGTGTGACATCTGTCGTCAGGTGGTGTGTGACTGCCCACAGACTGTAGCTGCTGCTGTCTGTCTCTGATCCAGGACTGAGTGTTTCTACTCTGAGTGTCGAAGTCGTCTGAGAGCGTCCGGAGCTCTGCCTGTCTGGCGGCCTGAAGAACTCCTCTCCACTGCTGCTCTGTGTCTGTTACCAACTGCCGAAGCTCTTGTTTCCTGCTCTCCTCCAGACGCTCACACAGACCTTCACCTTGTGTCTTCAGCTGGAGCACCTTGGACTCTCCCTCAGGTTTGGAGGTCATAACAGCCTGAAGGTGAAGAACCAGAAATGGAGGTGTGGGAACAATTTAGAAGTTGCCTTAGATTTTACTCCAACGACAAGCTCGTCACCAGTCAACACTGATAGATAGAAAGTCAAACATGATGTAGCATATTTTGTGCAAAGAGTAGCAGCTCAGTGTTCTTTGTTGTAGTGAAACTAATAGATTAAGAGATTAGAATGAACTCTGCTCACGGAAATTGACAAAATAATGATAATGAAATTCAGCTATGAGCATTTTAAATGTAACTATTTTATCAAATCTGATGCTTCAGAATATTCTGAGCAGTATCTGCAAAATGAAAAAGGCTTGTGTAAAAAAATACGGAATCCAAGAGAGGCATGTTGAGAAAAATGTCTGGTGATCCATTTTCTAAGTCTGATCGAAGGTGTTTTCTTTTGTTCGGAAACAAAAGTTTCCCCAAGATAATCCTTCCAAGCCTCTTTATTTTTTTCCATCTTTGAAATATGTGGAGAAAAAAATAGTTTTGAAGGGCGACATGTTTTTGTTTCTAATCAGGATAATTTAAGTGTTGCCTGATGTAATACTTATTTCAGCCACAGGAGGCCCCACTACCCTACGCTCTAAACACAATCTGTTGCACTAAAAGCATAAATGTTTTCTTCCAGATGTTTTTTTCACCAGGAAGAAAACATGAATGTTTTTAGTCCTATTCAGAACATGGAGTAGTGGTGCAATTTAGCCTCTTGTGGCTGAAATGCGTCCTACAACTTGATAGTTTTCAAGTCATAAACACAGGAAGAAAAACAATTTAGAGCCCTACAAAACCTGTGATTTTGACCCTGACTTGTAAACTCACCTGTGTGACCTGTAACCGTTCTTCAAACTGCATGTGACTACCGAGAGACAACAGCTTCTGCTTCTGCTCTTTGATCCAGGACTGGATGCTTTCGCTTTGGGTTTTGAAAGCGTCGCAGTCCTTCTCAGCTGCAGCTTCAGTCTCGGCCTTGTTGAGACCCTCCTCGGCGGCCTGCAACAATTTCCTCCACTGCTCCTCCGTTTGTTTGACGGCATCCTGGATCTCTCGCCTCTTGCTCTCGTCCAAGCCCTGGTTGTCACACAGACTCTGGCATTGTCTCTTCAGATCCTGCAGCTTTGAATCTCCGTCAGGTTTGGAGCTCAGAGTAGCCTGAAGAGAACAAACATCCCTTTAGGAGACTATTTTGCCTCCATCCTCATAAACCAAGCCTCTACAAGATGTTCCACACATGAGAACCCGACACACTAAACAAACTGATGCACATTTTAAACTTACCTGTGCAGTCTGGAGCTTTTCTTTAACTTGCATGCAACCACCTAGCGCCTGCATGTTCTGCTCCTGGTCTCTAATCCAGGACTGGACGGTTTCATTCTGGGTTTTGACGGCATCCAAGTCTTTGTGTAACAGGGATTGTGTTTCCGCCTTGCTCACTTTCTCCTCAGCTTTCTGCAGAGCCGTCCTCCACTGCTCCTCCGCTTCTCTGAGCGTCTGCTGGACTTCCTGTTTCCTGCTCTCCTGCAGGTCCTCCTGCTCACAGAGACTTTCACTTTGTCTTCTCAGGTTGTTCACTTTAGAGTCTCCCTCAGGTCTGGAGCTCAGGATGGCCTGGTGACAAAAAGAAAGGAAATGAGATTTAAGCATTTGTCTATCTGACGTACAAATATCAGCATGTCAGTCTGTTGGCTGAAATATCTCAACACAATTTTGGATGGATACCCATGGAATATGTCACTGACATCCATGGTCCTCAGAGGATGAGGCTTCTAAATTAGGCATCCTAATGACTTTGATGATCCCTGACTTTATCTAATGCAACGAACAGGTCAAAACACTTTAACTTGTTTATGATGAAATACTTCCGATGTCTTAATTTACTTCAGCCTCAATTGTACTTTGTATGACTACTCCATGTTCTGAAAAGGAAGTTTAATTAACATAGTTTTTTAGCTGCACAATATATGTACCTTGTGTTTAAAGTGAATGGAGCATTTCTCACTTGCCCCTAAGGCGCTCTGTAATTTGGGAAAAATGCTAAAACTATTATGCTAATATGCTAACATGAATATGAGTGAGGTTGTGCAAGTTAACAATTGTATGTCTATTCTTTTCAATTTATTTCCTCTTTCTTTCTTCCACATTCAATGTTCTGGTTCATTCAAATGAGCTTGTCACATAGTCATTTCATACTACAATAATCTCATAGATACTTTCTGGTTTCAGCCTATTCTTGTTTAGTTAAATTATATTTACAAAATCAAGAATGTGGCATAAATCACTAGATTAAAAAGAAAGAGAAAAAAGTGGGGAAAAAGGGAATTCCCCACCAGAGGTGTCAAAGAAAGGCGTTTCATTCACCTGTGCTTTGTGTTTCATCTCCTCTGCCTGGGTGTCTCTGCCTGGGGAGGTGAGGGGCTGAACAAGGTCAGTTATCCAGGTCCTGGTGCTCTTAGCCTGGCTGTTAAACTTCTCAAACTCCCCCTCCAGAGCGCTCTGGGTGTCTGCTTGTGTCTGCAGTCTGCTCTCCAGGTTTCTGTAGCGCTGAATCAAGTTATCGCCGTCCTTCAGGAGGCTCTCAGCTCTGACGCCTTGTCTGCGTACGGACGCTAAGAGATCACTGAGGCTGTCAGCTCTGCCACTGTCACATGGAGAAAAGGCTTTACGACAACAGGTCAAGTGACCAGATATACAGGAAACACAAGGCAATATAAAAACACATTAAAAGTGAGATAGAAGGAAGAAAAGACAAGTGGAAACTAGGCTTCATGCTCCAGTTTTTGGGGGTTAAGCCTATTTAAAATATGTAACCTATCAACACAAAGTATTTAATAATAATAATAATAATAATAATAAGTAATCATTTGATGTGTCTCCAATTTTTTAAACCACCCATTACAATGGTGAGACAATTTTATTGTCCAATTATGACTATAATTTATCAATACTGGTGTATTTGGTAGCAGAAATGTTTTACAAGCTGCATGTTTTGCATTTCAACACATTTTCTATGATTCAAGTTTAATGTGTTGTTGCATTTGTGTTTTGATTCATTAATAATTGAATATATAATCTTTTTATTGCCAGGTGAGTTACCTGTTGAACATTTACTGTTGTCTTATCCGTAAAATATCTTTTTCACAACGTTTTAATGAGTTTTCAGTATCAGAATGATGATCACCTCTCATCCTGAAGGTCTTTGAGAAGACGTTTGACTTTGTGCGGCTCCACAGACTGTTTCTCTTTGTTCTGCAGCCACTCACTGAAGCTATCGTGTTGCTTCTGCAGACTGGAGAACAAAAGACACAGGTCAAATAAACACGTTTTCATAGCGGTTTAAAATTCCCACATCATTTGTAGGATTCCTGCTCAAAATGGCAGATTTTACACTCCTCTTTCTTTTAATCTTAATTTGCTTGCTTGATGTTTAGGGAACCAAAAGAAGCCATTACCTGTTCAAGTCACTGAGGAGGGGTTCCATTTGTTTCTGCCTTTTGTGGCAGTGTGCACTGAACGTTCCCACCTCCTTCTGCTGCTCCTTCAGCCAGTCGTTGAACTCGGAGAGCTGCTGTGGAGGAACCTGCTGGCTGCCTCTCTCCAGCTGGTCCTTCAGCTGGTCCAGACGTCTCTCTGCATCCCTGGACTTTAAGAAGCTCTGATGGACATGAGAGACACTGTGAGGACTCATTCATCATCCAACAATCTATCTAGACATCAATGTATAACATCCACTTACAGTGAGTCTTTGCAGGGACGTTTCCACGTCTGCTCTGCTCTCAGGGTGCTCAAAGCACTCGTTGACTGACAGCTGCAAGTCCTGGAACCATTCCTCAAACGACTGCCTCTCATCTGGAGGGAAATGAGAACAATATAAGAGCCATATATGATGACAAAACATGAAATAGATGAAAAAATAAAAACAATCGATATGACATAAAATATAAACTAAGATAATAAAATTAAAATAAAAAAAATAGAATAAAAAAATATATAGTTTAGTGAAATAAAATAGTATAGTATAATAAAATAAAATAAAATAAAATAAAATAAAATAAAATAAAATAAATAAAATAAATAAAATAAATAAAATAAATAAAATAAAATAAGTAGATAACATCTGCTCAAACAGGAGACACAAACTCCACACTGACCTTGGATAACCTTAAGCAGGCCTTTGTCCCGCTCCTCTCTCTTCAGGTGGATCATGTCCTTGGTGCGGGCGATGGCCTCCTTCAGCCTGCAGCAGTCTACAGACAGCACCTCCAGCACCTGAGGACTGGCCACACTGGAAATCAGATCAACCTCCTTCAGCACAGCGTCGGCCTGCTCCTCCTGATCCTCCAGGTCATCACACAGACGCTGGCGAGGACAAAAGATCAAACAGTGTGTGAGATACTGAACAGTAGGACCAAAGGAAAAGAGTCAGAGTCAAACTCACTAATGTAAAGCTGATTTAAAAGTAGGTCGATATAACACTGATATTGTGATATGAGACTAAATATCGTTTAAGATTTTGAATATCGTGATATGTCATAAGTGTTTTCTTTTCCTGGTTTTAAAGGCTGTTCTATTTCTATTATTATTACTTATTAGTCATTATATCCACATTACTTACTCAAAAATCTCATTTCATTGTGTAAATATTTTGTGAAACAACCAATGCTCAATATATTCGCAATATTGTTAACATGATATTCCGTCAAAAATATTCTGATCACGATATTTAATCTACTTCAAATTGCCCAGCCCTATTTGAAAGGACCTGAAATGAATGAAATCAGCTCAAAACGTATTTAAACTACATTCCAATTTCCCTTTTCTGAATAACATTTTTATTTGTATTTGTATATCCCTAAGAGCGTAAACAAGTTTGTCATGTACATACAGTTGCATACATGAAATTTGACCTCTGCATTCAACCCATTCTAAGCAACTCAGGAGCCCTGGGCTGCTGTGAAGCACCCAGAGAGAAACTTTGGGTTCAGTGTCTCCCTTTAGGACACTTCAGTGGTTCAATGTAGATGCTGATATACTGACATACAACACGAGTGCAAAGGGCCAATGACAGTGAACCCATTTGACATATCATTTTGTGAAATTAGGGACCTTATTATGTCCCTTTTTTCTAACCAAATCAAATTGTGAAAAATGTGCAAAAGTAACATTGATATCTGAAAGTCAGGAAGGTATGGAATCACAGTACTATACTGAAGGGTATACGTGACTTCTAGATAATGGCTTAATTCCATAGTAAGTTCTATAACATAAGGCATTAAACCAAACTAAGCTACAGTCGTTACCTGTATCTGGACTTCAAACTTTGCATGTGAAGCATCGACTTTACTGACAGAACACTGGAAGCTCTCTACAGCTGACTGGCACTCCTCTATCTTCTCCGCCAGGTGTTTCTTCACAGCTACCACTTCCTCAAAGACGTCGGTGCAGTCGGCAAACAGCTCCTTCACCTGCTCCATCCTCTTCCTCAGCTGGGTTTCCATCACCTAATTGACACATTTGTAGAATGGGTACACGGTGAGAACACAGTACTGTGAGCATTGAATGTGGATATCATGTTTTAGAGATAATAGCAGAAATGTTTCAGACTGACCTGCAGCTCCAGTGGTGATTCAGGACTCTGCAGCATCTCCTGGATCTCTACAGACTTCTTGTGGAAATGCTCAATGTTCTCCTCATTGGCTTTGATCTCATCCTACAAAGTAAATTAATCTTGTTAAATCTTAAAATGTCACAATGGTTGAAGGTTTTCCATCTATATCACTGACGCAGACACTTTTTAGGAGGTTTCTCATGTTGGCGCTGGAGCATTAAGAGTTTTACATCTATGGGAATCTCACCCTCATCGCGACCACTTGTTGCTCGTTGTGGAAGGGATGGCTCTCTGAGAACAGGGCCAGTTTGGACCCCGCCCAGCTGTCCACCTCTCCGCCCATCATGAGCTGCTTCTCCCACAGCTCCAGCCCCACCTTCAGGTTGTCCATGTAGGCATCTGTCTTCTCTGTCACCTGAAAAAGTCCAGCAAAAGTCAACTCAGTGTTCCAATCCAAGTTCCAAAACAAGACTTTAGTCCCTTTCTTTACTTGTGCAGCTTTGCAATTGTATCACAGACAGAGCTGGTGATAAAGCAATGTGATTAATTGTAGTAATCATAATTTGAATGCCGCAGATTTAACAATAAAACAATATTTTTTGATCTTGCTTCTTCCTTGGACCCACTACAAGTTCAGTCGAATATGTACAAACCTTTATGTTAATAAGCTTTACAAGTACACTATCTATAAGTTCCTAACTCATTTCTAGGGATAGGAGACGTGTAGATTCTTACATCCAGCCAGTTGTCCATGAGTGCGTCGGCCTCGGCTTCAAAGGGAGTCTCACTGCAGTCTGGGAACTTCTTCAGTTGGGACTGGAGTTGTCTGCAAACTCCCCTCATCTCGTCCATGATCTCCATAACACCACCAAGCCCCTCCTTAATATCACTGACCTGGAGAGACACACACACACACACACGTGAACATAGAGTTTACCTGTAACACACTTATTTTAGAATGTGTCCATCTACTGGTTCTTTACATTTACTGTGTATGTAACAGGTCTTAGGCAGTACTGCAGCTTGGTCAGTGGTTCAAACTATGACACTCTATGTGCTTCTCTAATGTCTTTGGTTTCAATTTGTCCTTGTTACTTGTACATACTGTCTTTACAAAATAAACATCTGTGTTACAACTTGGTTAGGTTTGGGGAAACATTATATTTTTTGATTTGAATAAGTACCTTTGTTAAGTAGGCTATGTTGCGTACGCCAGCTAAGTTCTGTAAGGTACATAACTTAAAATTAGTCAAAGTTAACTTTTTAATTCAAAAAGACTTAAAAAGTCTAAAGTCTTGTGTTTGTTTGACCCATCCATACACCCCTACCTCTTCCCATTACAGCCTCTATCACGGTTTATATCACTGCACCCGACTTCCCCCATTTACTTCCACCATAACTACAGCCACTAGAGGCCACTGTCCAAACTGCTGTATTTTACGTGTTGTTTCTTGTTCATTATCTTAAGCTGTTTTAATCATGTTTGTAAAGAAGTGTTTTATAATTAAAGTCTCAAACGTAGTCGAAGGACAAGGTCTCCTTAATGTTGTTTGTTTTATGTGAGCTGCCGGCCTTATTATGTGGCCTGAGACTGTTTACCTTCTGTCTGATGCAAATTTAAAAAGTGCCTTTTGTTGTGGAACCCTGTGTACAATGATAATAAATGAACCTAAACTTAAACCTTGTGTGTCCATACACTCGTATGTGAATCCTTTCCACAGTACATGAAGGACTTCTGCAGACAAACATTGTTGGTTTTGTGCACTAACCCTGGTTGTGCTCCTCTGCAGGTTGTCCTTGCTCAGGTAGGAAGCCTGGTCGCTGATGGTCTGCTCTGCTTTCTGCATTGTGTTGCTCAGCTGACTGCGGCAACTCTGGAACTTCTTCAGAAGCTCTAACAGGACGTTGGACTGCTTCTTCCTGCAAGAGGAAGAAAGTAACAATAGGGACTTTAAGTGACGTCTCGCCTGCTGTCGGACATACATTCATCTAAACAGAGCTTCATTTATTTAATCACCCTTTATTGAGTTACTTGAGCTGAACATGGTTCCCCTGCCTAACCCACCTGTCAGAAAAAGCTCTCTGGGTGTCCTTCCACTGAGTCTCCAGCTCTTCGAGGAGGTGCTCTTCTCCTCCCTGTTTCTCTTGAAGTTCCTGGAGGTTCTGGAGATCTGCGTGCTGGGCCTGCAGCTGACCCTCCAAATCTGACAGCGCACGAAGCCTGTAAAATATTACAGGATTATTATCAAGATGTTATTTCAGGACACATTTATCTAAAAATGTATTAAATTATATTATATTGCAATTCATCATCAGGAGGATGCTGGGAGATATTGTAATATAATATAATATAATATAATACATTTACATTACTGTGAATGGATATGGATTCATTAAATGTTTTTGTATAAATAAATAAATAAATCCATGGACAATAAAATGTTGATTCCTTATAAACTGCCTACAGACACAGTATTAAATTATATTTTCTCAGATTTTCTCTCATATTTGGAATTTATATACATACAATTACATTTTCCACAAAAACATTTTGTGTATGCTGTCGGTTAAAGTTCTTAGAAAGAAAATTGGAGTTGGCATGTCAGACTTTTAAAAATATCTGAATCTGCAAAGAAAATTGTAATCAGTGCATCTCTAATTAGAAACAACAAAGAAAGCTTAAGAGTTGTTGCATCAGCATAAAGATACAAAACACACACCTGTGTTGCACAGCAGGTATGGTGGGCTCCTTCAGGCCTTGTTTCTCGATTGTTTCCTGCAGCTTCCTCAGCTCCCCCAGCAGCGTCCTCTTCCTCAGGCCCAGTGATTTGCTCTGCGTCTCCTTCTGGAGGCCCTTCTGCTGGCCGGCCAGCCCGCCGTCAGCCTCCTCCAGCCTTCTCAGCAGGGTGGTCACCATGTCCAGGCAGGAGGCCGGGACTCCATCCCTGGTGACTGTCAGCCTGGCCCCCTGCAGGAGCACGTCCAGCTGAGGAGCCTTTTCTTTCAGACTGTCGATGCTCTGCCTGGTCAGAGCCAGCTTGGAGCGGCAGTCCTGCAGCACCACAGTGTCGCTGCAGGGGGCCCCTTGGACTCCGGAGATGTCTTCGTCCACGGTACGCAGAGACATGAGGAAGCGGTCGAGGGCGCGGGCTGCTGCCTCACTCTTCCGGACCTGCTGTCGAAGCTGGTCCAGGCTGGATCTGTGAGTCTCCACCTCACGGGACAGAGGGAGGCAGTTTCTGGCGTCCAGATCGCTGGATTCAGGGTCAAGACGGGACAGCTGGTCCAGCTCGCTCTGGATGTTGTCATCCAGTTCCTATTGCAAAAGGAGACAAAGTGTAGTGTGAGATGAGATGGCTGTTAGGTGTGAGATTTGTTTACAAGGTCAATGTGCACATCTTTCTACCTGTGTTTAAGTGTTTTGTAGCCTTTGTTTCATTTAATTAACTCTAGTTCTTTCCCAAAAATTGCCATTTTCAGAGTTTCTGTATCTGTTTCTGCACCAATGTTTTTACTCAAATGTATCAATTTTGGACTCATATGGAAATGTGCGAGATGTGTTAAGTTTATCACTTCAGTTTAAATCATCACATTGCTATTCTAAGGGATCAGTTTAGCTTTCTGACTTGGTTATTTTAAAGTATATATTTTTGCTTATAGTTTTGTTTTTTTGCATACCCTTCTCTGTAAATAATATCTACACATGACTTTTCTGTGACAGACTGAAAACCCAAAAGAGAAGTATTCATGGCTGACAGAAGACCTTGATATCTTTCAGGATGTTGGTGTTGGCCAGTGTGAAGGCTGTGATGTCTTTGGGCTGTCTCAGGTAGCGGTCCAGACGGTCCGTGAAGTCCACCATGTGGTTCTCGGTGGAGTCGATCTGTCTGAGGGCGGCGCCAAGCGAGCTGCCCCTTCTCTGGAGTTTGGACTGTTGGTCGCGCCACTGCTCCTGCAGCTCTGCCTTCTTCTGCTCCAGACCAGTGGTGCCGCTCAACTGGGAGCACTGGTTTGCATACTCAGACCACAGAGACTCTGTCTCCTGCCTCAAGAACTGGGAAGAAAAGGGAGTCAACTCGAGATTACTGTCATGTCATGGGGACTGATATACTTTCCATTGTATGAAAGTCTATGAGAAAATGACTCTACTTCTCTCTTGATTTATTCCCTCAGTAAACATTGTAAACATGAGTTTATGGTCTCAATCTCTAGTTTCAAGTCTTCTTCAATACAGCATGATGTTCATTTAGTAAATGATGCTCCATTTAGAGTCAAACAGACCATAAAGCAGGGGATGCTTTAGGGCGGGGCTACCTTGTGATTGATGGCATCGCTACCACAGCTATGCACTAGAAGATACTCTGAAGGAGTCGGCACAAAAGTACTTTTTGATTTGCTAACCAAGCGAGCTAGCATTACCGTTACCTGGTAATTAGAGCTTGCACTCCTTATATACAGTCTGTGGTCTATATCTGTTTTCGATACACAAGCATACAGTATATTGTACCTGTATTTCCTGGAGCCGTGTGTGAAGGCCTTTCAGAGAGACGGAGTCAGAGGGGACATCCTTGATGCTCTGGTCATTTTTAGCCAGTTGGGCCTGCAGAGACCTCTTACAATTCTCATATCTGGAGATTTTATAAGTTAAAACAAACAAAGACAACATGTTATTAATGACTTAATATAATGATCTGCTAACTATTTGATCAATGCACTGTTTGTTCCTTAAGCCTATACTGCGCTGAATTCAGTTTACCTTTCCAAAGTCTCTTTTTTGGCGATTTCTTCCTCTACAGACGCCTGCTTTTCAACCTCCCTCCTCTCCACAACAACTGTCTTCATTGTCACTGGAAACACCTGAAGAAAGAGTAAGAGCATGTTCTCTGTTATTTCAAACCTCTGGAGCTGATCAGTGGAGGTCTGTATGAGACAGTACATGCTTGAAAGGTATACATTACATCGGAATGTGAAACAGTTGTAACTGGAGAAGTGCTAGCATTGTCTGCAAATGTTCTCTAAAAACAACAACATTGAGTTTAATATAAAGAGAATAAAGTTTCAATGGAAGTGAATCCTACCTCAGCTGAGACCTGAGGCTTGTCACACGGTCTTGTAGGCTCCTTTTGTGTGCTCAGATCTTCAGTGAAGGCAACAGGAATCCTGTGAAACAGAAATTAGGATAATAATTTCCACTGTTTTTCTTTTAACATTTCATCCTAACTGCTGCATAATACAGCATCCGACCTTAAACATCCACAAGAGGCTTTGGAATGATTGGCTAATGAAGTTTGAAGGACTTCATCAAATCATCTAAATGTACATATGACGGATGAATGAAAATAATTATTCTCCGTAATCTCCAAACATCAAGTTTAATACATTCAGGCTTATTATGAAGACAAGAAAAACATCTGTCAGTGGGGTGAGATACTGTTACTTATTTACACACATGGATCAATTTAGGATAAGATTCAGTAAAACAAGAAATGACTTGCTTACTGTATTTTAAACTTGTAATATCTTACCTAGAGTCAGGGAGTGGTGCGTCTTGGTCTCCACTGAACTGCCGCTGGATGGCAGCCAGCCTCGTCTCACACTCCCTCAGCTGAGTCTGGGCCAGGCGGTGAGCGTCCTCGGGGCTCAGGGTGTCACAGAGCTCTTTCAGGGCCTCGAGGTGCTGCCCTGCCTGGGCGAAGCTCCCCTCCTCTGAGAAACAAGCCTGGGGAATGTTGGCAGAGCCAAAACAGTAAGTAAACAAGCTATTAACTGGATATAAATCCAGATCATTACTTCTAGCAAGTCAAACCTACTTAAAGATAAGGAAAATATATTTTTTGACTCAGCATTTTTTTTTTTTTTTTTTTTAGATTCATAAAAATCTGACAGATTTTTTACTTTCTTTCTTTTACTTGACAGCATCTAATATGACAGAATCTCATTCATGTCTCAAGCTTGGTTTTGACAGCTTAACAGAAGAACTGCAACACACAAGTCAACCCCCAGATGACAGCAGCCCACAGATGTACTGCACAATAAAATAAAAGAATGCTGTTTTCATATTCAGCTGAATATGTGATTTATTCTAATACTGAACTAACTATGTAGTGTATAATTGCTGAGAATTTAATCTAAATAAGTACATTTAGATTATTTATTTTGTGTTAGTTTTCTGTGTTTGTCCAGTGAGTATTAATACAATCAAGATACTCAAAAGGGATATATGGTATTGTGAACACTCGACAAAAAACAGCACTCTCTTAAAGAGCAACCAGAATGAAGTATTGAAAATTACCAAGTCCCATTGGCAGAGTCTCCTTGGAAGCATACAAAAGAAGACGGAGGGAAAAGGGTTAGTTAAGCAGAGCAGATAAACTGGCTGCATTCCCATCCACCAAAGCACACCCGCCAAGAGAAAGGCTCCAGTAGTTTAGCTACCTGCGCTTGGTTTTCTAAGCGGGAGCTTAAGTGCATCTCACACTGCAGGGCAGCTCTGTTAAAGTCTTTCTTTGTTACTTCAAAACGTATTTGTTGCAAAAAGCCTGAGATATCAGCTCTCACAGCCTGGGAGATAAAAAAAAAATGAATTTAAAAAGAAAATGTTAGAACGTATCATTCAATAAAATATTTATTATATGAATGCTTTATATATTCATGCCCATGAACAATCTGCAGAAAATGCTGCAATGGGTTTAGTACATTTATAATTAACATGCACAAGCAATTATCTGAAATTATTGAACCTCAAAAAACACGATAACGCCTCATTAAAACATAGTGAACAATTCCTTATTAACGGTAATTAAGGTCCTACACATTAACACCAACCACAGTGAGTGAGTGTGTCCTACCTCCCACTGTGTCATGACAGACTGGGTGAAGAACTCCATGTCTCTGAGCTGTGACGGGGTACAGAAGGCCTCCATGCCCTTTGCTGCTCTCAAGAACTCCTCTAGCAACTCTGGGTCCAGGGTCTTCAGAGTCTCCTGAGGGGGAAGGCAAACATATAGAAACTTCAGTTAAAAACTGTCATATAAAAAGGGAAGTATTGTGTCACATTGGCAAATTTTATCTGAAAAATCTCCCCTTAATAGCTTATAAAAGCACAAAGTTCTTATCAATTTGAATTCTTCAATTTGAATTCTTCATGTCCTGATTGTTATAAATTTTATTTTTCCCCAAGAAAGATTTACCCACCTTTAAAACATCAAATGTCATTTTCATGAACTGGGTACAATGTTTTTAAAAGGACCCCAAAAATCGAAAAATACATATTTTCCCTAATAATGTTGTAGTGCTACTTATCAATCTAGATTGTTTTGGTGTGAGCTGCTGAGTGTTGAAGAAATCGGCCGTAGAGTCTTCCTTCTCTCAAATATAATGGAACTAGATGGTATCTCCAACACTCGGCAACTCACACCAAAACACCCTAGATTCATAACTTTGCAAATTAAAACTTTCTAAAAAAGGTTACTCCTTGATTTGGATATTACAATACAGAAGTGATTACATTTACCTCTTTCACTGATGCTGGCTCGGCTGATATACACTTGTCTTTGAAAACATTAATGGTTTCCAGGATGTGCTCCTGCAGACAGTGCTTGGCCTCCTCAAAGCCATTTCTGGCCAAAGCCTGGGCCTTGGCGTAAGCCTCTGTGTAGGCCTGGGCAGGCGCCTGGGCCAGGGGCGGAGGTTTGACGCACAGGTCTGGTGACTCAGCCGGGGACGGAGGCAGCAGATTGACCTGTTGAGGTTTGGGTTGCGGGGGAGACTGTGGTTTTGACTGTGAAAGTGGTTGAGTCTGAGGTCTGGCCTGTGGAGGTGATTGAGCCTTAGATAGGGGTGCAGTTTGTGCCTTGGGTGGTTGTGGTGGTGATTGAGCCTGATGTTGGGGCTGTGGTGGCAACTGTGCTTGCGGTTTGGGTTGTGGCACTGATTGGGCCTTGGGTTGGCTTGGTGGTTGATCCTTGGGGTGAGTTACTGATAGTGCTTCGGGTAGTGGTCCTGTTTGGGCCTTGGGTTGGGTAAGTGACTGAACCTTGGGTTGAGCTGCTGATTGAGCTTCGGGTAGTGGTCCTGTTTGGGCCTTGGGTTGGGTAAGTGACTGAACCTTGGGTGGAGCTGCTGATTGAGCTTCAGGTAGTGGTCCTGTTTGGGCCTTGGGTTGGGTAAGTGACTGAACCTTGGGTGGAGCTGCTGATTGAGCTTCGGGTAGTGGTCCTGTTTGGGCCTTGGGTTGGGTAAGTGACTGAACCTTGGGTGGAGCTGCTGATTGAGCTTCGGGTAGTGGTCCTGTTTGGGCCTTGGGTTGGGTAAGTGACTGAACCTTGGGTTGAGCTGCTGATTGAGCTTCGGGTAGTGGTCCTGTTTGGGCCTTGGGTTGGGTAAATGACTGAACCTTGGGTTGAGCTGCTGATTGAGTTTCGAGTAGTGGTGCTGTTTGGGCCTGTGGTTTCGGTTGTGGTGGTGATTCAGCTTTGATTGGTGACTGGGCCATGGGTTGAGGTGGCAACTCGGGTAATGGTTGCAGCCTTGATTCAGCCTTGGGTTGGGTTGGAGACTGGCCCTTAGGCTGAATTTGTGATTGAACCACTGGTTGGGGTGCTAACTGGGCCAGAGGTTTGGGTTGTGGAAGTGCTTCAGCTTTTGGTTGAGTCGGTGGCTGAATCTTCGGTTGTGGCTGGGCCTGATGTTTGGGTTGTGGAGGCGGCTGCTGGAACTGAAGATTGAGCTGAGGCTGCTGAGGCTGCTGAGTCTGGGCCTTTACTTGTACCGATGACTGTGTCTGGATTTGTGCTTGGGGTTGGTATTGAGGCTGAGAAGGAAGCTGAGGATGGGCTTGATACGGTGGTTGAGATTGAGGAGGTATTTGAGATTGCATCTGAGGCTGGGGGTGACGCTGAGTTTGATGCTGAATCTGTGAATATTGCTGAGATTGATTCTGCGGATAAGGCTGGGGCTGAAGTTGGGGCGGTGCCTGAACCCAAGGCTGTTGCTGAGCTTGGCCTTGTTGTGTCTGGATATGAAACATAGCGCTCATCTGAGATTGTTGTTGCATTGGACTCTGGGCTCTTATTTGAGGTTGTGATTGAGCCCAGGGTTGGGTTTGTGTTTGCATTTGAGACTGAGTATACGATGGGCCCATTTGAGAATACCCTGGGGGCCCAACCTGAGGTCCTTGCTGGGGACCAGCTTGGGGCCACTGTGGCAGAGCCTGAACTGCTGGATAAACCTGAGACGTAGCTTGGCCTATTAGCTGAGGGTATCGTTGAGGAATTGGATGCCTCTGCTGGGCAATGGCTTGGTTTTGTGGCTCTTGTTTGGGTGTCCACTGCTGGGATGGGGACTGACCCTGGGAGTAACCTTGTGGGTAAAGTGGAGGTTGTCCTGCAGCCTGTGGATGCTGGACAGACATTGGGGATGCGACTCTAACTTGAGTCCAAGCATGGATTTGGCCCTGGGATATATGGGCTGGGTGCTGGATCTCTGGTTGAGCATGTGTGGGATACTGAGTCATAGACTGAGAATGACCCTGAATCTGGACTTCAAGTTGAGCTTGAGCTTGAGTTTGATGTTGAGACAAAGGTTGGTGGTGACTTGTTCCGGTCATTGGTTGAGCACAAGTTTGAACCTGGACTATTGACTGAGCAGGGGTTTGAGGATGGGTCATGGACTGAGGATGGGTCTGAGGATGGGTCTGAGGATGGGTCTGAGGATGGGTCAGGGACTGAGGATAAGTTTGAGGATGGGTCATGGACTGAGGATAAGTTTGAGGATGGGTCAGGGACTGAGGATAAGTTTGAGGATGGGTCAGGGACTGAAGATGGATTTGGGACTGAGCCATGGACTGAGGATGGATTTGGGACTGAGTCATGGACTGAGGATGGATTTGGGCCTGGGCCAAGGACTGAGGCAGGTTTGGAGACTGGGCCACGGACTGAGGACGGATTTGAGACTGAGCCACGGACTGAGCATGGGTTTGAATTTGTGCTGGTGGCTTAGGGGAGGGCGGCCTGACAGCGGCCCATGCCTGCGGATGACTACGATGCTGAATGTGGGATGGCACAGGAGGCTGAATTTGGCCCTGCTGTGGCATAGGGGAGGAGGGTCTGATTTGAGCTACAGCTGGGCCATGGGCTAGACCCTGGGGCTGCAAAGATGGCTGGGGTCCAGCTGGGACACATGTTTGGGACGGAGTCTGAACCTGGGGCTGGAGCTGTTGTTGTGTCTGTGGCTGGGTCATTGACTGTGACTTCATGGGGCCATGGGGCTGTGGAAGAACCTGAGTCTGTGACTGAACCTGGCTCACTACGGTTTGGGATTTGGACTTCAGTGGTTGCTTACCCTCTGTGGTAGTGTCGGACACACTTGTGGACTGCACTTGCATTTGGACCACTGTGTGAGATTTAGACTGAACCATAGTTTGGGGTTGTGACTGCTTTTGGGCTTTCGTTTGTGGGTGAGGCTGAGCCATAGTTACAGTGTGGGATTTAGCTTTTGTGTCTGAATCTGGTTGAGCCTGTCTTACAGTAGGCTGTGGTTGTTTTTCCTGTTGCTGAATCAATTGTTCCTGATGTTTTGGCTGCTGTGGTTGTTGCTGAGGCTTCTCTTTTTGTTGTTGCTGTTGCTGACGTTGCTTCAGCTGCTCAAGCTGTTGAGGCTGTGTTTGTTTTTGTTGCTCTTTTTGCTGTTGTTGTGGCTGTTTAGTAACCTTTGCATGTTCCTCAGGCTTTGGTCTGGCAGTTGCTGCATGCTGTGGAACAACCTGAACTGATTCCGCAGGTTCTCTGTCTGACTTTGGCTGAGTCCGTCTAGTCTGAATTGGTTCCTTGGTGGAATCCTTTTCTAGAGTTGTATGCTCTCCGGAGGCTGGCTTCTGAAGCCAGGGCCGGTTCTTCATGGCCTGAGTCTTTCTGCTTTGAAGCTCCTGTGAGCTAAGATGCGGTTTCTTTACAGGTGGTTGTTGAAGTGAAGTCTGCTCTTGGGGCTCTGGGGTTTGTCTGTCTGTTACCACCTGCTGTTGAACTTGGTATTGATGCATTTCTACCTGCTGCTGCACCACCACTTGTTGTTCTTGCTTCTGTTGCCGTTGTTGTGGTTGTGTTTGCATTGATCCCTGCTGGTGCACTTGTTGTGGTTGCTGTTGCTTGAGTTCTTGCTGCTGTAGCTCTTTTTCTGTCTGTCTGATATGTTGTTCCTGCTGCATTAGCTCTTGGTGCTGTACCAATCCCTGTTCCTGAGTCTGCTGCTGTTGTTGTTGTCCAGTGGTCTCTAAGCAGGCCAGGCCTTCTGGTGGCGACTTTGTTCTGGTCTGCATGACAGCTTGTGCGTAGCTATATGGCATTGGAGGAGAAGTCACCTTTTTGTCTCTGTATTCCTGCACCACTATCTTTGGCACAAAGGTTCCATGACCCTCAACTGTCTTTGTATCGGGCTGCCATCTGACTGAGTCTGACTGTCTCAGATGTTGAGGCTTTTCTTTCCCCTGTTTAAAGACTTTTGATGGAGGAGACCCTTCTGGAGGGCTTCTGCTTCTGTCTCTTCTGGCTCCCAGGCTGCTCAGCATGCCTACAGCTTCCTGAAATTGAAATCCCACACACATTAAAAACGCTGACATTGTTATTATGTCATATTGATATTCATTACTGTGGCCTTCCTACTATCTCAAGTACAGATCATGCGAAACTAAATGGGTTGCTCAGACAATTTACTAAAAGAAAACTGGCCTGTGACTGTGCAACAGCGGCTCGGACCCGGTCCTGCATGGCGGAGGCGTGGAGGTACCGGATGGGAGAGTTCTTCTGACTCGTCATTACCATCACCTGCAGGTCCTGCTCCTCTGTGACCACCTGACCCTCCAGCTGCAGACCACGGGAAATCAGGAGCTGGAGGAATAAATTGTGTTGAACAACCATCAGCGTTTCCTCAATTCTTTGGCTCGCTGATTGTTTTAGAGTAAACTAATCTGGATGGACAGCAGAACAACCTCTTTTATTCTGTGGATCATCTTACCCTGGCTCGTGGGTCCTGGCCCCGCTGCTGCTGTTGTTGTTGTTGTCGCTCTGCGGCCCTCAGCAGCTGGTAGATCTCCCGAGCCTCAGTCTCCCAGTGAAGGATTTCAGCCAGGCGACTGTCCAGGCCAGACACACTGTGCTGCAGCTCTGTACACACCTGTTCTGCCTCAAGCAGGGTCTGCATCACCTGGTGACATTAGGGGAACGGATGGTAATGAAGGGATAAACATACAGAACATACTGTGTATTGAGGAATGGTGGCTGCCAGTGACTATTTAGGCCCAAAAGTGATAAATGGGAACAAAACATAAAGATGGGAATGCTTATAAACACAGCTGTATGAAAGGAAGTCTGAAAAGGAAAGAAATCATCCGTACTTCAGGAACACCAAACTTCAGTTTCTCTATCTGATCCGCCGGGCATTCTGGGGAGGGGGCCAGAGCCTGAAGATCCACTTCTTTTATTTTCCTCATTATGAACTGAAGGAAAGAAAGCAAACAGTCAATTCCAGAGAGATGTATCCAGTCATTTAAATTGATATTTTATAAAATGACAATGTTCTGGCCAGACTTCTGTTTCACATGTAATCATTTTCCTAGATCTTACTTACATCATAGGCCGAAATTTGTAATTTTCTGATTGTTGAAAACAGTCATGCTGGACTCGTTGTTTGGGAAGAGGTTTTTACTGACTTAATACTTTAATGAAATCCTTTTGAATCAACATTTTTAGTAATATATTTCAAGGGTAAATAGCTGTGTGGAAAACAAGACACCAGACTTGTATAGCTGTTTTCTTATGCTCTGAAACTGTCTGAGTCAGACGTTAAGACAGTTAATAGTTAAGCACAGCTATGACTCTACTCCACCCTATCAAGGTGAAAATAACCATCCAGCCGTCCTACCTGTATTCTCTTTCTGTAGGTGCGTAAGGGACCTGCCATGGCCTCCAGAGGCTCTTTAAGAATGAGAGTGGCCTCTTTGATCAGAGCTTGGATGTCCTGGGATCTGGCCTGGACGTCAGCACTGGGCTCAGCCATGCTGTCCTGTAACAAGCCCAAGTAAAGATGATAAATATCAGTTAGATTAAGCAAGTAAATGATGTACATATGGTCATTTTGTGGCTGAAGTATTCCTTTAATGGACACTTACTTATTTAATACAATCGGATGAAATAGGTTGCCGTAAAATAATGGACTGTAATCCCGGACTATAAAAGCCTAATATTCATAATTGCCGACAAACAAAAAGTAAAGGTGGAGTACAACTCTCAAACTTGAAGCCAACCCTTAATGTCACAGAATTACAGTATAACAATGGGACAATCATAGCTTCAATTCCAAAGGTCTGAGACACCAAAGTCACCTAAATCCCTGCTGTCACTTGACAGCAAAAACACTGAGAAGAAAGAGGACATCATATTTTGAGAACAAGCCACTCGCCCTGATAAAGAAAAAGCCCTGCAGAAACTCAAATAAAGATAGTGGTATGGTAGATGCTTTATCAAACATATCATCTGCAGTGCTTTTATGTAAAAGAAATATTCAGATTAATCAACGGACAGGAAACGAATTGACTACAAAGCATTGGATTTACTGTCCTCACCAAACAGGTTTTCCTTGTTCTGTAACTTACGAATGTGTTTCTCTTGATGAACTCGGCCCAGTGCATGTTGAGTCTGCGCAGCTCCTCTGCCAGGCTCCTGCTGGTCTGAGGGTCCGTAGACTCGATCAGGAAGTTACCCATCTCGTTGAGGTGGGCCTGTCGGGAGCCCCACTCAGACATAGACTCAGGCCTCACCTTAACAAAAACAATAAATAAAGCAATCGTAATCAACAGAGAGTAGGAATATCAAAGGGTGTGTAAAAACATGTGTGTCTGCAAGTGAAGACAAAATTTCATATATATATTTTTTGGACATATTTAAGCAGACTTCTTAGTAGACGTTTGCACAAATATTTCATCAAATGCTGCTCTGAAGGAAAGAATAAACACTGTGAAAGAAAGAAAAAGAGACTAGCTATTCTTCTAAATGTGGTTTTCCTGCTACTATCTGAACAATATATCATTTCTTATACTTGTGTGTGTTCATTTTACCACTGCTCTTTGGCCAAGGCTGCGTGTTGCAGAGCCCTGCTCCAGCCAAGCCTGCAGGGAGCTGAAGCAGTCGCTGTACGAGTCCCAGGTAGACAGCACCCGTCCCATGCTGCTCTTGGCCCTGGTCACCTCTTCCAAAACCACGGCGGTGTCCTCCTCCAGCTGCTTCACCTGCTGACTGACGTGGTGGTAATCTGCAGCTGAGGAGCAACAAAGAAAAAACTCAGTCGAATCCAGAAATGAATCTAGCAATTGGCCTGATCAACGAGGAAAAAAAACTTACCGAGGGCAGATTTGCTTGAATATTTCTCAGAAACCTGCTTCAGCTTATGAAGAGCTGCTTCCAGTAAAGACGGCAGCTCCTGTGTGTTTACCAGATCCTGTTAAATGTTAAATTACAAAATACAGTTAAAGTCCAGAGCAGCCATAACAGACATGCTCGTTGGATTGGATGAAAGGTAAAAAGCTGAGGGATGAGCTCTGCTACTCTTAGACCTTTGTCCCTTGTGGGGCAGAAACATTGTTGGTTGAAGACCGTCATTTTCTTTTTTACAGCAGCCAACGTCAGCTGTCTCAGCTGTATATTGTAAGATGTTAAGCATAATTGAGTGTTGCTTATGTTAGCTGTATCATGTTTAGTGTTATTCTAGCATTATGATAGTATCTACGTCTGCGTTTTAGGGCAATTGTAAGTCAAAATAAATAAATCACCGGAATGGAAAAAGGGGGATAATATTCAAAGACTCAAAAACTCAGAAATAATAAGAAAAAAACTTGAGATTAATGTCACAAATCCACGAGGACCAAAAACACATTGCTTCACTTTGCAAGGTTGGATAAACTTTATCATCCAACCACAGACGACACAGTTAAACACCACAGTAACGTGAGCCGAAGAGTGCAACATAAAATAGTGTTATTAGTATTTTTTTTATGTTCATAGAAGAACACAGAAAGAACAATGCATAACATGTATCTTCCAGGACCATCGGAAGTTTTTTCTCTGAATATTACCTCCCTGCCCCAGCTTCGTATATTTTTTTTAACCTACAGTGACCCTTATAGGCTTTCGTAACCATCAACCGAAATTGAAAAACATATAACGTGTAAACCTCCCTGTTACTGCTTCCTTCAAACCACTCCCAATACATTTTCCACAGATGCCAAATCCACTCACATGCCATTCTTGCAGCAACACCCTGACAGCCTCTGGGGAGATGTAAGGTCTCTTCCAGAGGCGCAGCTTGGTCCTTATCTGCCCCAACAGATCCAGAACTGTGTGGCGCTGCTCCCAGTACTCCAGCTTGATCCCATGGTATTTAGCAGTCACTCTCACACTGGTGAACCTGGTGAACATGCACACAAATGAGGTTGTGAATGATAGCGAAATGATAAAACAAACAACAAACTCCCTGTTGTACAACTTGAAACCTAATCATTTGTATAACAATATGCTGTCTGCAGGTCATGTAATGACCACCGGTGTCAGTAATAACAAGCTTTTTATGAAGGAAGGAAGGTAATTAATTCAAGACTGTCCGTACAGAACATACAATTTAACGCATGAACACACTGTTCCTCACCTTCTCTTTAGTTCGTCCATCTTGTCAGCGGGAACCATCAGGTTTCCATACTCATCCAAGTTCTGGAAGGACTGGAAGGTCTTCAAATGCTGCGGCATCTCCTCCAGGCAGACCTACGGCAACATTGAACAATGAGCAAATTCACAATGCATATTTATGTTTGAATATACTACAGAATCATTATTGCTGCTCGTCAAGGTCTATATTTGAATGCCTTACAAAGAAGGTAAGAGTATCCACATTATCCCAAAAACAATGTATTCCAGGAACTGACTTGTTTGAGCCTGTTTGTTTCATTTCTTGTATTCTGTTTGCCAGCTTTCATGAGCAGTGAATTAACAACTGAACCCTCAGAATAAAGGGGCTATTCTGCAGAGGTTATTAATATCTTAAATGTTGAAAACTCTGCCTGAGGAATCTAGGCTTACTAAATCAGAATTGTTGTTTGTTTCACTTCTGAAAGCCCTAAAGTTTTAGAGTGCGGATGCAGTAAACATTTATTCACTTTGAGGAGCTCCTGCTTCTCCCTGGCGTTGTCAGCGGCTCGGCCGTGGTCCTGAGGGTCGCCCTCCTCCTCGGCCAGAGTCTTCTCCGTTTTCAGCAGCCAGCGAGCCACCGTGTCCAACGGGGCCGGGAGACTCATGTCCAACTCCACCTTGTATTCACGTAGCTGAATGAAAAAAAGGAACATTTTATTACAAGTTAGCTCTCTCTATCAATGTCTTTCAGATTTAAATGTGTAGGTGTATAGATATAAGTATAACGGGAATAGAAGAATAAAGTAGAGATTTTCAGTTTCCAGTTTTCTGGCTCATATTGTGTTTTAGACTGTATAGTGTTGCATATACAGTAAGATATTGGAAATATTTTATATTTTGGAGAAGAAAACTATATTGCTCACTAAACGCCAGTAAATACAGTACCAGTCAAATGTTTGGACACACCTTCTCATTCAATGGTTTTTCTTTATTTTTATTTTTTTCTACATTGTAGATTAATATTGAAGACATCCAAACTATGAAGGAACACATATAGAATTATGTGGTAAACAAACAAATGCTCAACAAACCAGAATATGTTTTATATTTTACATTCTTCAAAGTAGTTGAATGAGAAGGTGTGTCCAGACTTTTGACTGGTACTGTAGGTTAAATGTACAGATATAGAAGTTTTTTAAGGTTTGGATGGGACAAGAAGATTGAGTTCCACAGACCTTTTCAGTGAGGGAGCCCCAGGCCTCTCTGAGCGCCTGCTGCTCATCGCTCAGTTTCGGGGTTCGTCTCATCGCTGTCAGCAACGGCATGATGGGACGCCGCTGCTCATTGAAGGACACCAGAAAGGTCTGAATAACCTGAGGGAAGGGAAAATGTCAGCAAAAATGAAATATTGAACATTTGCCGAATTTCAACGATCCACTTTTCTTTGCAGGACAATTATGACACACAACATTTAGCAGGATATTGTTCAGATTTGATGGTAAAAATGGTAAATATGGCATTATGGTAAAAACATGATGATGCTTTTGCAAATTGGAGGAGCAGCAGTTAATAACTGAAATATAAGAGAAGATAGAACTTTATTTATGCTGAGGGAAATTATTGTGCCAGAGTTTCATTAAGATTACAGCAAAATAAAAAAAATATAGACATATATGAACAATAGAATTACAATAACGTAGTGTAAAATAAATAATACTGACACCATTACAAATAGAATACAATAGCAATAAGAGTAAGGTAAATAAATAAAGTTAAAATTAAATGAATTCATTAATTAAAAAAAGTAAAATACAAAAGTGTTAAAATATAAAGTGTGTAAGAAGTGCTACTAACACCAGTGCCTAAAATAAAAAAAGTATTATTGAGCATTATTTTGAGAGAGATAGCATTTACGTGGTATCTCTCAGAGTAGCTCTCTCCCTCGGTGGAGTCCCATCCCTCCAGCAGCTCCTCGTAGGCCTGAACCAGCCAGCACGTCACTTCCTGCGCCTTTTGAGTCGGCGTCACCTGGAAGAGTGGACAAAAAAAAATCCGTTATTGACTGAAGAGGAATGAGCAATTTCAGGCTAAAGTTAGTCGCTGACTTCTTAACACATTTGTGAGTCATGATAAGTGAGTTTGGGTGCTTTCACACGTATAGTTGGGTTTATTTGGTCTGAACCGAAACAAATAAAAAAAAGGAAACATTGTTGCATTTTAGTTCAGGTCCATTTCCTGTTCACACTGATGAACCAAGAGGAGGAAACATGAATTAATAGAGACTGTCGGGTATCTCGTTGAGTGGACAGTTTGGGTAAATGTCATCCTGCATCAGGACCAGGAGGGGAATTCAAATTCTGTGTCTGACAGAAGTTTAAGCAGCACTTCTGATGTTTTTGTTCTTTGGTGTAACAAAGAGCTCAAGCAGATTATAATTATTATTAGTATTATAAGTCTGCAAATCAACTTTCATGTAGAGACGGAACCAAAAGGAGGTGTCTTGTCCTGTAATGATTTGGGGCGTAGTCCTTAATTATTTATATTATCCTTAATTATTTGACAAATTGCACAGAGTAGGATATAAGCACTCCAGTTTAACAGCTTTTAATCAGGGACAACACCCACGCTGACGGGCACCATTGTTACAAAACGATTTGCATAAATAGGTTAAATCCATGACCTATTACTGATCAACTGTAAAGTCGCTTTCTTAACAGATTTCACAATCACTTTTAGATGGAGTTAATAGTGGTATTAACCAAAACCAAACAGGTTAGATGTGAAAACACCCTGAGCTATCTTAGAAAACCATATCCTTTATCTGCACACCGAGGTCAGAATACAGAAGAAAGACAGCTAAACGTTGTCCAATTGCACAGGTCAAAAAGACAAACTACCCAAACATGGCTCCACACATCTGTGTGATTCAACCGTCACTTTGTTTGTTTATTTACATCCCTCAGCAGTGAAAGAAACTGTAACCAATGAAAACCAGAACAGTTGGCAACCAAAGATTAAAAGGAAAAAAACAATGTCTGCAGAAAAAGAGCAGTTCTACTCAGTTTAGTGCTCAAAAACACTTGTGTTGGAGTTTTATAAACAACTCCCTGTTAATTAGGCAATACAGAAAAAGAGTTATGCAAAAAGCTTTCCCACAAGGCACTTACACAACTCATGAGATACTTTACACAAAGCAGGATGGCAACTGTTTGGGGCTTCAAGCAAGCCTGTGCACAGCCGAGAACCGAGCCCATACAGAGGTTTGATTTGGCAACAAGGTTGTTTTTCACTCATAACAACATAGAAATGTGGAAAACAGCCACCTCCTATTCTGCTGTAAACAAGGATGTTTAAGGCCATATTGTTCAATATTCGTTATTGCTATGTCGATGGTACGAATATAATGTATAAAAGAATTCAGAGTTAAGCAGCATCAAGGTTGAATTGTTTCACTTTTGTGCATTTTATGCAGAGCAAATGTGTATCATTGCAGGATGATTCCCAAATTCTAAATGTCCTCTTAAGAGATAAAGTAGCTACATAAGAACCAATTGTGTCAACAGAAGCCCAACATGCAAACAGCTTGTCAGGTGTTTAGTCCACTGTGACTCATCTGTCATGAGTTGTGCAGCAGCCGATAGCGGCAGGTCGTCGGTGGAATGAAGGCATAGTTGCACTGTGTTCCTTTCATGGGAGGCTGAGAAACACACCCTCGCTGTGGCTTTGGACTGCCTCCAAGAAAACAGGGCAAACTAGTTTAATATTGCATGATCGGTCGTGCTTCAAACCACCATGTGATTTGAAAGTAATCTTGGCTCTTAGCGACTGACTTTTTTATTTTGAGTAGCTGCACGACGTGCAAAAAGAGAAAACTCTCCTGGCGTGTGTTTATGAAACATAATTGTCAGCAATGAAATACAAAGTCATTTTGCCGGTGCTGCGAGGGTTTTGGCGTGATTGATTTATGCCGTGTCATGAGGCTGACAATTGAAACCCAGAATGCCAGAAGGTCTCCAACGCAAAGCACGAACAGAGAAACATCAGCAGTGACAGGGAGGGGGGGGTGGCTCTGACGGAGATACAGTAGATTCAAGCTGGTTTTTATTTATCACTCTAGAACCCAAGGCTCGTTGTGTAATTTCTAAAAGATTAATGCAAATAAATAGAAAATATGATTTCATTGGGAGATTTAGACAGATTTTGATTATGATTTAGCCTAAGATGTTACTGAATTTATTGGAGGGTAAGTAAGGATGACAGGTGAGAAATAAAACAGTGGATCTGGACCGTCAGGTGTACCTGTCGCAGAGGTGAAGCAGAAATAGCAGGAGTGTAGTGAACAGGCAGGTTGACAGGAGAAGGACTTTGAGGAAGAGTCAGGTAATGTGTCTAGGAGGGGAAAACGGGAAGGAAAGAGGAGAGAAGAGAGGAGGAAACAGTAAACAAAAGGATGCCAAGAAAATAGAGAAATCCCAAAACAAAAAGTTATGGTGGAAAGATACGTGAAGGGCTAAATAGCAAGTTGGCACTTCTGAATTTAATACATCTTGGATTTAACTCAATACTTTAGTTTATGAATGCTAAACAGTTTCCAAAAATGTGCTCTGCAAGATGTGATACATGCCATTGCAACATCCAATAATATTTATGCCTGACTGATTTATGGAGGCTGAAATCAATTTTCTCTCACATGTATAAATCAATATGCACATATTTTTATGGCCAATTTGCAGAAAAGCATCGACGGGCGAAGTGCACTTGAGGTAACAAGCAGTGACTCAGTGTTTACCAGAGATTTGCAGCACATGAGCGGAGAGGAGCTGAGACGGAGGAGAACATTGCATTCATTGTTCTCCTGTAAAATACCCGACTGCTGGTTTGTATCTGCAGAGGAAGTCTTTCATGACCAGATTTAAAAGGATTCCGGCTAAACATGTGTGTGTGTGATTATCTGCAGAGGATGCATGTTTACATCTGCATTCTCAAATATTGATTTGGGGAAAAGCACAAAGTCATCGTCTTTCACTTTTAATGATTTGCAGGTTTAAAAAAAAAAAAAACGGATATGAGCAAAATTTGGTTAAATATACTTTTTTCAATCGTGTTTTCATTTAAGTGTTCTTTTAAATAAATTCAAATGCTGTTAACTTTTATATCCCAGGCATCTAAAAAAAACTTTTCAGACAAGTTTTGCCTGATTTTAATCCTGCTTTCTAGACATTTATTTGACCTGCAAATCAAATCAAATCCAATCAGTGCTGACGGAGCTGAACTGGTTCAGACGGAGCTCCGCTGCACCCTGATTGTTGACATTGGACTGCAGAAGGTAAACAGCTGAAAACATGTTGAGTCCTAAACTCTACCTGAGCTGGTTGTCAGAACTAGAAGCTTTAGAAACTCTCCTGCAAACATTGCTGCAGTGTAAAAAAGTTGCCCTTCAGTTTGTTGCTTGTCTAGAAAACAATGAAGTGATACAGACCTGCATTTCTTCCTCCGGCACCGGCAGGTCTTTGGAGTACTGCAGGAACTGAGCCACATAGGTCATGATGGACTTCTCATCGGGGTCTCGAACGTCCACATCTGCATCCACATCAAAATCCTCCATGATCAGTCTCACACTACTGTCAAAAGGTCAGACTCCTGCAGCAGGTGGAGTGTAACACTAGAAGTATGTGTGGCTTCACTGTCTTAGAAACATCGGGCTGATAGAAATCTGCTCTCGAATTAACAGGCGGAGTGAAACAAGTGAGCTTTTTATATCAGACTGGAGCAAACAAACAGCGAGTCAGCAGACTGTCAGATAATCATCCCAGTCGCCCTCAGGCTCGCTGGGCACGGCTCCGTCACAATACTCAGCTACACTAATACAAAGATTCACATGGCACCACTTCAATTGCTGCTGCGCAACTATGTCAATGTCAAATCTGGTGAATCATATTTGAACAACACCAAAACAGGGGGGGGTGAGCTAGGTGAACAAAAGACTGAAACAAAGCTGTGTAGGAAAATTATCTGTAATAAAGTGACAGCAATAAATCATGAATGAAACGATAAAGTGAAATACATAAATGCCGATATGCGTGAGTCTTATTTCTGCATCAGCCTCAACTTGATGAATCAAAAATTGAATAGAAAGTCTTTTGATATTTCCTGTACTTGCAGCATTAGAAATTAACAATAAAAGAAAATACGAAAGATAATAAAATGGAGCTGTGTTTCTTAAATGTTGGCAAGTTTGATAAAATGGGCATTTACTGTATATTGAAATGTATTCAACCCCGGTTACAACCTCAGATTCTGACTAGAGAAGCCAGTACTGAAGTGTCTTAAAGCTGCATTCTCTCTCCTGTCCACCAGGGGCGACTCCTCTGGTTGTATAGAAGTCTATGAGAAAATGACTCTACTTCTCTCTTGATTTATTCCCTCAGTAAACATTGTAAACATGAGTTTATGGTCTCAATCTCTAGTTTCAAGTCTTCTTCAATACAGCATGATGTTCATTTAGTACATTTAGAATATTTCATACATATTACTGTGATATTTCCTGGGTGCAGTGAAGCTGAATTACTCACCATCAGGATCCAGCAGTCTGGGGATCCTCAGCTCCCTCTCTGCGATGCGGAAGGCCTCCTCCAGGTTCTGCTTGTTGCTTCTGGTCCTGGCTTTGGACAGGTCCACCAGGTCGGGCCGCAGGGCGTACTGGATGGCCAGGAAGACCACTCCGCTCCTCCAGCTAGCTTTGAAGTCTTTCACGTTTATTGAACAGCCAGCTCTGAGGGAAACAGATCACTTTATTACCATTATTATATAGGAAATACAGATACATACGTATGTCAGAGGGTCTGTTATGATACTAGTGCTTTTCAACAAATTCAGATATGTTGAATCCAACACATAGATGCTTTAAAAGGATATTTTTTTATTGGGGTTGTAGGAATTACTTCCATAGTTTCGGTATCATTTTAAATGTTCTCTATATCTAGAATATATTCACATCGTTACCCCGCTGTCAGACAGCTCTTTCCTTTCTACGGCTGTCTAGATTGGTTAGTTTGTTTGTGTTATTGTGTGAATCCAAACTAACCCTTTAAAACAGCAGTCACACAATAACACAAACACTCACCGATGGAGGCAGCAGTAGACCAGCAACGCCTGTGTTTAACGGCGTAAAATTACTGTTTTTGTGAATGGAGTCTGGTGTCTTTGAAGACAGCATAGATAACAGAAAGGTCTGTCTGACAACGAGCTAAAGAGGTGAAAATATTCTAAATATAGCGTACACTTAACTGATATTGATTCTTTTAGGTTTCTAAAATACGTCCACAGCCGTACACTAGTTTGCTCCCATGCTGGTTCTCCTGTCTGCTTCTCCAAACTCCTACTACTCTAGTATTACACTCACTGTGTAGAAGTACTTCATAAAACAAAACTTCTAAAAATCCAATCTATCCCTTTAGGATCAAGAACAGGCCGGCTGACATGTATATACTAAGACTAAAAATATCAATGCAACCAAAGATCGAAGAATAGTTGGACTAATAATACAAAAGATAAATACTGATAAATATTTTTTAGGCATGCATGTATCAACATATCCATATAATATTTTAAGAGCTTAATGGCCATTGAAAATGATATTCTCAAAACTAGGTTATAAGCTTCTTAACAGAAAAACACAATAATACATGTAAGAACAGAGATTTCAAATATATACTGGAGTGAAATATGCAACTATTTAAGCTAAGGTTACTGTATATAGGGAAGTATTTTAACAGATTTTGGCATGCAGCATCTGAACAACCACAGCCCAGGCTGGATCAGGTTTTGGTCTTTAGCCCAGACCTGGAAACGACAAGAGGGTTCCCTGTTTGAGGATTCATCACTGATTATATCTCATACTTGGCCCACAACAGAAGAGTTGCATCATTAAGTCCATACACCCATGTAACCCTTTAAAAGCCTGACACAACACAATAAAGTGTATTCCTGTTAATTAGTACCAGCTGAACCGTTGCTTACTTGTGGCACTGTTCCCGGACCCAGAGCAGCAGGGCCTTCTTGGCAGAAACCCTGAAGCGGTTGTGTAGTGGCGAGCTTCTGGGAGGAACCGGACTGCTGCTGGCCGAGCGGCTCGACAGGGTGGAGTGTGAATCCAGACTGGCCAGGGACTCCATGGAGGACTGACGGGAATTGAACGAGAGGCTGCTGGCCAGCTCCTCGATCTAAGAAACCCGTACACACACACACAGATTGTGTTTAACATTTAATTTATATTTTGGCAACTGAATTAAACTGGACAAAACATCAAGCAAGATAAAGGAAGGGAAAAAATGTCTAATGCGGGGTTTAAGAAGCTTAACATCACACAAATTAAAAGAGAATCCTGTTGGACATCCCTGGATAACACAATTCTATTTTTTGTTGTTAAGCTTGAATAAATGATTAACTGTAGCATTGCAATTGGTTTCCTTGCTCCGATAATTCGGTTTGATCTTGGTTGATTTGTCTTGAAAAACTAACCCCAGGAAATCAGAACGTATTCATTATAGAAGTACAGGAAAAAAAAAAATTCAAAGTGGAAAACCAACAAGAAAACAGGAAACACAAAAGTCAAGAAGAAAAAGAGAAAAATCTATTTAAAAAGTAAACGTATTAAACTCACATGATACTGCAGAATGATTGTCCATATGAGGCCCAGGATGATGGACGGTTTACCATCAATAATGTCAGGAATGTTTATGTTGACTAGCTTGATCTGTGGAGAAAAACAGAACGACTTTTCAAACCTGCACAAAGCCCCAATTTGTACATGACAAATTCCCTCTGCCAACCAGGAAAGTTGCATTTTACGTCTATATCCGTCCAAGATGTCACCACTGCATCATTTTATCCCATTAGACATTGTGTGAAATTGTTCAAATTAGCATAAATTCTTGAATTATGGGCCAATAAAACGTGTTTTGTGATGTCGCAGTGACCTTTGACCACTAAAATCAAATCAGTTCATCCCTTAAGTTTTAGTTCCTGTGATATCGCATCCATAAGAACACAAGGACGTAAGTAAAGACGGACGGACAGCCTGAAAACAAAATGCCACAATTCGGAGGCATAAAAGAAACATTTTGAAAATGTAAACATCTACGCATTCCCTGTAAACAATGCCAGACAAATAAGACTGATGGTGCAGCAGTTATCAACATTTTTGTTTGGCGTTTAATGCCAAAATGCATCACCCCTCTGGTTTTGTTATTATCATTAATAGACTTCTCATATGTGGTTTGTGATGACGTTTGTCTGACAGCGTGATTGTGTGTCATTTACCGATTTCTTCTTCAGAAAGGAAAGGGCTTTCTCGATGTTGCTCCTGTGCTGAAACATTCCTCTTCCTCTCTCCCGACTCTGCAGAACAAAACCAGAGAGTCAGTCGGCTGCTTCATAAAGAGAACTGTCGGATGTATTTGGTTAAAGCTTGTTTTGGTGCTGAACTCACAATGCGCTGGCTGCTCATCACCTCCAGCAGGTCCAGCAATTTGGAGCCGTCACGGAAATCGTTGAACAGATCCAGGACCATACATGGTGGCCTCCGCTGTCACACACATTTCATTTTATTCTATTTATGTTGACATGTGCAGCTATAAAAACACCCAGAGAGCCAAAATAATCACCAAGGCTGCAGAATAGAAAGTCAGTATGCAGACATCTTTACATTTTGGTTACAATTGTCATGCTTTTGAGTTTGCTAACCATTTTACAAGAAAACTTTCCCATCGCACTCGTTAAAATATGCACCAAAATTGATGAAAAGAAGATATTTTCCTGCAACATCTGAATGCTTCATGTTTACGTGACTAACGGATGATTTTCTCCTTGTGACATCCAACTAAAATCAGTTAAATTTTAAAGCACATGTTGGTCAAGCTAAAGACAAGGCTGTTTGTTGGTTTTTGAGAAGCTGAGATTCTGGAGATGGTTCATCTTCTCCTGATAAAGATGATTTTTGTAGTTTTACAAGTGAATGCAAAACCATAAAAAATTGATCTGCCCTGATTGTACACCAATCTTAATAACAGGCTTTATCTTTACATCCGAGTCCAAACTATTTGGTTCCAAAAGCAGATTGCAAAAAGATAACAAGATCATGGAGGGAGAACTCAGTTCACTAAATCTATACACTGTCAGCATATATGGCAATAAGTAACACTTTGCAGCACAGAAAAGCCAAAGATTTGTTTAAAATTACATAATGTAATGGTCCATCAGAGAACTGACATTTATATTTCAAATCTAAAATATCCTGCGCAATAAATATATCGATCCCATTCTTCAATAACCATATTTAATCATTTATCAAAAAATGTTTGTTTAAGATAACATAAATTAAGAGAATCATTTTTTTTTTAATTGTGTGTGAACTAGTTGCAGTACAAAGAAACAGAAAAAAGAAAAAAGCATAAAGAGTTGTGTGTTTAGGGTAAAGAAAAAGAAAAAGAAACTGCAATTAAATATCATTCTCAAATATCAGTTTGGGCATCAGCCTCAAAAAATGAAGTGATCTGTCAAAATGACATTCAATAATCTCATTTTCAGTTTCCGTCTTCTTACGTTGGGATATTTGGCAGTTGAAAAAAAATAAATCCGCACACGTCTTATTCCCTTATGTTTTATCTTAAAAGAATCATCATAAATGGGAACCTAGTAGACCATGACCTTCATTAACCTCCACACGTAGGAGGAAATAATATGCCACAACTAAAGGTTCCATAGTAACCTATGAATGACAAACAGTACGTCATTTAGAATAATCACCTTTCACCTAAAATTAGTTCATCATCAGGTTTCAAACCCCACAAAAACTGCCTGTTGAATCTCTGCAATTTAGGACTTTCCAAAGTGATCACAGAGCTTTATGGAAAGAAAACTATCCACATGTGACACAAGGTGCTTTTGCAATGTGAGCACTGATGCGAACAACCGCCAAAGGATTATTAATTATCTCCACCATTCAGGTTATTGGAAGAGTCCCAGCCGAGTCCAACGTGAGCCCAGAGCTGGGTGGACGTTCAGTGGGTGGATCGAGGGGGGTGTGGCTGGTGGGTGTGTGGTGGAGGGAGGGAGGGAGGGGGGGAGGCGGCCGTCTGTTGCTGTCTGTCTGTGAGCTTTGAACCTTGCTCCTCAATGCTATATTTACGAAACACGGTTCCCCACCTCCAAGCCAACTGTCCTCTACCGTTTCACTCACAGCTGATCAGCAGCGTGAGGCGGAGAGAGAGAGAGAGAGAGAGAGAGAGAGAGAGAGAGAGAGAGAGGGGGGGGGGGTGTCGGTCTGCTGCTGACTCATGTTAGGAGGGAGTGTGAGAAATTTTTTGGGATTTCCTGTCAAACACAAACTGCTGACTGGGTACAGCCCTGTACTGATAATAATATAAGGGATGTGGTTGTGTTTTACAAGATCTGATACTGCATGAGTAGCAACCACAAAGCTCATGGATTTATTCTGGTTTTCTCTGCTCCTTGAGGTCTTTCAGAATAATTGAAAATTGTCAGCTGACACATTAGAATTTTAGAGGTAGCCAATCTTAAATCAAATGTGCTATTGTGATCATTTTTTGGCCCAATATGTAACATTGAGGGGCAAATTCGCTGAACCTCAAATCTCAAAACACCCACAAACGTTGAAATGAACCCCAAACAGTGCTGCCAAGTTAATAGAGTCTCGGTGCTCCTGTGATATTTACACATATCAAACTTAGCTCAAATTAACTAAATCTGCCCCTTTCTGTGCATTCTATGCAGCCTCGTTGCAAAACCAGTCAAAAGATCAGTGATAATAGCAACATGCAGTTATAGTGAAATTAGCAGCATTTTCAGATATTTCTGGAGTTTCCCATTAATAACACAAAAAATTATAACAATTAGGAAAGGATACAAATATCTCAATGTAAAGGGTAGAATGTCTTTTTTTTTTTAATGAACAAACTGATGTCGATTTTTCAAAAGAAGCTGCAAATTGCTGTAAGGGAGATTTTTCTTAATGTTTTGTGGTTTAAATGTTTGTATGTCTTTGCTACGTGATACCTTAATGACCCAAATTCCCCTACAGGAATTATTACATTGCATCCATGTTACATACATTAATCACCTAGCCAAATTCCTTGTATGTTTAATGTACTTGGCAATAAACAGCTTCTGATTCTGATTCAAAATAATTTTACAAACAAAGACTATTGATTGCAAACATACTTTTCAAGGTCTTTTACATGATATATATTCTTCTTTAAGTATGTGTGACTGAAATGTATTGGTTGTAAAAACATACTTACAGAGAGAGGCTTATATATTGGCAGATGCACCATCATTTTCGTAATATTGCTTAATATTAGGAGAATATGTGTGTTTATGAGTATAACTGGTGATCCCGAAACTAATGATATATAATAATATGTTCCTGCTCACCTGCACTTTGTAATGAAGCTGCATCAGCTCATATTAGGGAGTTTCAGCAATGCATAGATCTCAAACAAGCTGAAAACATACTGATAATAAAGAAAGTGTCTAATCTGATTACATAAAGGGCCAAAAAGATAAAAAAGACTGTAAGCTTTGGAACACGGCTCACCTTTGCCAGCTGAGCGTTGACCCAGTTGGTGAAGGTCTTCTTCTGAATCTGTTCTTGTTCCACTGTTGAAGAAGAACAAACACAAAACGTCAAGTTTCATTTCTAAACTGTAAAAATACCCAAGTCGTGCTAATTTAAAGCGTTATGCATTAAGGTCATGATGTATTTATATTGAGTTCCACTGTAGAGGGATCTCAATTTCCTAGACTGCTAATATTATTAGCAACAATATGTGTGTGCTGTTTATATCACTTCACCGTAGGCACCGTGAGAATGAAGCAGACTGGAAAACACCGTCCTCTCCAGGAAAGGGACAGAAATTTGTGAAAAGGACTCAAACTGGAGGATTTGCATCCCGTCTCATGTAGTCAGTGACTAGTTAAACACTTGTATTCCACTAATATTCAGAATATGACAATATGCTGAATGTGATATGGTTCAGGAGCCTTTTTCTGACTAAGACATATGTGATATGTTGATATTATTCTGTTTTTAAGAGCATTATTTGGACATGTATTAAGCACATTCGTGCGTACACATAAGTCTCGATAGAGGTTTTTTACGGCACTTTGTGACATACAACCTCTTTCCTGTTTACGAGCGCAAAATAAAAGCACAAATGAAAGCACACTGCGTCCACCAGGGTTTGTTTACTTGAGTCAGCTGAAGGCAGTACAATCACAAACGTATCATAGCGCTCACCATGAATCATGTAAGGTATCATAGTGTGAAAAACAATTAAACAGTAAGCAGTCAAAGAGGTTTGTACACCTATTGTGAAGCCAGGTGATTACAACTCTAACCACTGCCTTTTAAAGCTGTGTATTTACTGTAGCTAACACCCACTGGTTTGGCCAATCAGTTTGGAAAACCTTTGGGCATGAGAATCACAAATAGAGGTATGTGGTCCGCCTGTTGCCTGAACAAGCAGAGAGCCTCAATGCAATAATGAAAGTAAGCCACAGAAAATGATTCAGAACAAATAGAGCCGCAAGCAAGTCATCGTCCCATAAATTTTGTTTGAGTATTATTTTTTTGTTTTTGAAGTTACTAATACTTTTCTGACATACATTTGTATTACTTTTTTTAAACTCCTTTAAATTAGATCTTAAATATAATTGGAATTTAGTTTTCAATCAATTTCAATCATTTTCAATATCTCCGCCAGGAGATCGGTCCCGTGTGTGTGTGTCGGTCAATGTGTGCGTGCATCTCTGTGTCTGTCCAAGGCTAATCTCGCATACTACTCGTCAAAGTGCATGTATGGCTGCATGCTCAAGGCCTTCTTGTGGTTGCAGTGACTCACACTTTATCAAAACACTATTTATTACCTGTTTGATTCTGACTCGTCACTTAAAACTCTTAACCTGCCCCCTGGCTGGTACAGGCTGTAAGTGAGACAACGTTGGGGGAAAACAGTTTGCTCACTTTTGTTGATTTGGACGGTGTGTTATTTGCTAACAGCTAATGGAACTACCAGTACACAGCTGGGTGCATCGCTGCCGTATCAACCTCGTGTTTACATGCGTATCGTTGAAAAAATTATACTTGAAGCCTTAATAAACGCTTCTGGCCGTGGTTAAGCTCCATAAGACAGAGCCAGTGCAAAACACAATCTGAATACAATGACAGAGTATCTGTTGTGTGAGACGTGCAAGTAGAAAACACGTCTGATACACGAGTAGTCTAGACCTGGAGTTAGACAATTATGGGTTGTATTCATTCCATCAAACATAACAGCAGTGGTCATTGCAGACAAACCTGGCGGAGATCTGCACTTTACGGAGTGCACCTTTCTAGTTAAAGATAGACTTTGTTTATTTCCCTTAAGAGAAACTGTAATTATCAATATGTCCATAAATAAAAAACTGTATGTTTCAGCATTCAGATAATAAAAAGACCAGGGTAAGAAGCAACAGTGTTGGTCGGGTAATTGTCCACCACTCACCATTGTAAAGCTCGATGAAGTCATTCAGGTCACTGGCAATATGAAGAGTCTCACATATAATCCAGTCCTCGTTCTCCATTGTCCTCAAAAATATCTACTACCTGACTCAACAAACATCTCTAAACTTCCATTACTCTTACATTAAAAAACTGCATACAGTACCTCAAAGAATGTACAGTATCAATCGTTTAACAAGATTACATTAAGCCAATTTAATGCTACTGCTTACCTAAAATAAGTTGACAATTGTAATTAACTTGTATCACAAATCTCACTGCTTTAACTGTAATTATATAAATTACTGTAAAACATCAAGTAAAACCAACTATTGTTTAAGAGGTGGGAGCTGTGATAGATTTTACCATCAACAAGGATGTATTCCAATTCTTCCTTCCACTAATCTTTTCTAAATTGCCTCACCATTTAGATCTTGCATAATTATATATAATATAAACTTAGGTCCTGTTGAATTTTGATCCACCTGTTTCTCACTTCACTTTGTTAGCTATAAGGCTAAAGGTTAGTGGTCCTAACTTGTCCATGCTGCGTTGCTTTCCTTCACCCTGTCTGGTCCTATGAGACGCATCAACAGGCAGTTAGCAGACTATTTTCTGCTGTAATATGTTTAACAGCAGGCCACTGGCTTCAGTTCACTTGCAGTCTAATCTTAATCCTAGGGAATCCCCATGAGGACAGACATTTTATAATTAATATGGTATAATTAAACAAAAGACAGAATGGATTTTCTTTAACAACATGACCTGACATGAGAGGCTCTATTGAGTTCTGTTGATCAATAATCTCCAAACCCGCAAAGAAATGATGAGCAACCAAAATATTTTTAGAGTTCCTGACTGGGAATTCAGGAGGATGAAGAAACCGGAGAGCTGTGACGAACTTGAGAGCAGGCCAGAAGAATTATTTTAAACAAACCCATTTGGTCAAAGTGAAATGGTGCTACCATTTGAGAAGCTCTTTAAGCTTCTCAAATGAATCCCTGCTATTTCAATATAACAAAGTTTTTTCCATAGTTACTTTGGTTGTTCCACCATCCAACATTTCTTCTACTGAAGATATCAATCAATATTTATTTGACAATAAATTAAAGCGGAAAACTTATCTATTGCCATTTTGAGAGGAAAATAAAGTGTAAAAAAGGTGACTGAAACTGAAAGTGAGGAAATAGGGGTTCCATTGTATCACTAGCTGAAAAACATCAAAGACTTTTAAAAGCTAGTACCTTTGACATTACTTTCTGTTCATCAAATGTATGTTTTTGCACTACATTCATTGCAAAACTATCCCAGTTCATCTCGGTGGTCGGCTTGGTTCAAAACTCAAAAGGAAATGTCAACCGAGAATGGAACATTTCAGGATCATGGTTACTGAAAAAGTGGGCGCTAACAACTCTGTTCCATGGCTCTAAGGTTATTTAGTTTACTAATGCCTTCTGATGAGAGTTTCTATTGGTCCAACTGTGCCATTATGTGTAGCTTTATACATGGAACTGATATTCTTCTCCTAACAGATACTATTGGCCTGTTAGCTAGCTAACCTCGTATGTTTTGTTGATAGACAACAGACCAACAGCTCGTTTGCTAACCAAGTACTAGCTCAGTTAACCTTTACAGTTATGTTTACGTAGCTGATTTACTAGTCTAGGAAACTATATTTCCTGTAAAGCACACATTTATTTACTTCTTTTATATGTAACAGCAGAACTCTGCCGTCAGGGTAATGATCTGTTCATTATTTTCTTCATAAATAACTGATTAAAGGAATATTCTCTGGACAGAAGCCAAGCTCTCACTTTGTGTCTCCTTTAACTGTTTAAACAAGCCCTTTTAGGAACATTTATTTTAAGAGGAGGCAATGCATTATTAGACTTTGATGGGTGACTCAAGCAGTGAATACATGTAGGACTAGGTATGCAAAGTATTTTCTTCTTATCAAACCTAACCTGGCCCTAAGAACAAACTTTACTTCAAAAGAGAAAGAAGCCTGTATTTGACTTTTGATTTGCAGTTAACAAACACTGGCAAACAGCCACATCATGGTTCTGAGCAGAACTTATTTTCCCAAGTTCCCAGTTTATGATGAGCTAAAATCTCTGTTCTAGATTGATAACTTACATTTGACAAACAAATGTTGGGTTAAAACTTTGTGTGTAGCTGTAGATCGACCATCAAACTGCAGAAATCAACCTAGGGTAAACATTTCATATGCTGATAATAATATCCATTATAGTATTGTGGCTTTACATCAATTTCTACACTGTTTGTTTTGTTCCGTACCATAAGACACTACCATAGAGACAAATAAAAAAAAACTCACCCATGATGGGATTACTCATGCTGATTCAGCAGGGAATGTTTCTGTGTAAACAAACTCTGGTATATATCAATCTAAACCAAACTTCTCCATCTAGTAAACATATGGTTTCCCTCACTGACTCCAGTCTAAACAGCTAACAGTCCACATGTCAAGCCTGCAGGGAAGCAGGTGAGATCAGCTGGGCCACGCCTCTCTTAAGTCTCACTCATAAAAGGATTCAGGCCTGCTGAAACAAGACCTGCAACCAGCTAGTCCTCCTGCAGCCTCCTGGGTAATGTTATGCTTCATAAACTGGAAAATGTGGGTCAAATTCAAATGTCACATGCAGCGAAAATGTGGATCTCTCACCTGATTAACCTAATGATACTCCTAAACTAGTGTGACCCTCTGAATTGGTAACTAGGATTTGGAAAATGAGAGATGATGTGATTTTGAGGTGTGAGGAGTGTGTGTGTGTGTGTGTAAGCTGTGCATTATGATTTGTTTCTATTTCAAATCTTAGTTTAGCTCCTGGCTGTTATAAATGTAACTGCATTGAAGATGCATGAAACAGTACATTTCATCATAATACATAAAAGGACGGCATTAGATTTGTTTTAGATCAGCTTTTCTGCCGCGGCCCACAGGTGTGCCTCAGAGTACCACCTAGTGACCGACCTAAGGAGGTACTGCCAAAGTGTTTTCCTCATTTATCTGGAAATGTTGTCCTTGGAGTTCCTTTAACAATCACAAGTGGGCCTTGAACTTTAACCTCCAAACCCTAATAAGTTCATCCTTGTATCCAATGTGGGTGTTTGTGCTAAATTTGAAGATACTAACTCAAAGCGTCACTGAGATATAGCGTTCACAAGATGGGACGGACGAGAGGTCACAGTGACCTTCACCTTTGACCTTTGTCCAACAAAATCAAATCAGTGCATCCTTGAGTCAAGGTGGACGTTTGTGCCATTTTTGAAGAAATTCTATCCAGGCGCTCCTGAGATGTCAGGCTCATGAGAATAGCCCGGACGGACAGACAACCATTACAAGAGCTTTTCTAAAGTTACAACCTTTAAGATCTCCACTTCGTACTCTTTGGGAGCACCTACGGCGTTTAAGTGATAATCACAGCTGTGTTTTTGGGGATCTCACTTTCGTAACTGTGCACCGTTTGTGATTCTTCCTGGGAAAGTCACAACAGACACCCAGTTCGTATTACTGCAAATACAAGAGCTTCCATCAATGACATCATTGTGTGACCTCCTTCAGCGACAGATAGTGACCTATTGTGAAAAATGCCACAATGATGAGGACGGCGATGATGAATAATGTTATTATTATTGATAACAACCTAATGAAAATGAATGAAGTGGAGTCACAAAGTAAAAATACATAAAACATCAAACGTTAGTTCCCCTAAAGAGCTACCACGTAGCATTGACGCACACAACCTTCTCAATCCTTCAGTCCGTTTTGACTCAGATAATCATTTTAAGAGCATTACATTATAAAACCACATTGCATGTACTCTGAAGAATCCTTCCTAACCCTACTGATGCAAACCCTCTTTAGTGACATTCTTTCATTGGTACCACTTGAAATATACCGTCAAAACAAGTCTTTCACAGTCGTTTTTAACGACCTGGTTTGTCGTGACGGCTTTAGGCCATCATCATCCATTCTGCACACTCTATAGCCTGGTATTACATATTTGGAAAAAATCAAAACACTGTATTCTCACTTAATGTGGAGAGGACATGTGGGGGGGTCATGTGCCCTCGTGTAAAATTGCAAAACCTAAAGGCATCCATTGGTACCAACCATGTCACGCTAACTTGCTAGTTAGGCAACATTTTGACGAAGGAAACAATGGAAATGGGTTCTACAGATATTTTTGTGCAAAATCCATGCAGTTCTTTGCATTATAAGACTGTTTTCACCTTCTCTGACAATGCCATATTTATTTTTTCCCCAAAACATTTTGCAGGTATTTAGCCATAAACCAAAGTAGTAGAGCTAGAATGATAAATTGACCAGGCCAATATATGATATTACAATTTTCTCAGTAAGTCATTTGAAGTTATGCTTTTGATCTTTTTTTTTTAATTAGTTGTTGTGATTATTCAATGTTCAAAAAATAGGGAAAAAATGTGCATCAAAGATCCTGAGAGTCTGAGATGACATCTTAAAAAACAATCCATAACACGAAGGTATATACAACTTTCTGTTGATCTACATATACATCATTTTGATATTAAAAGTGTCATAAAACTAGAGATCAAATGCAAAATCTTCCAGTTAAAGTGTCACACCAGTAAAAAACCAACTTGTTATATTGAGAACTGATTATTATATATATATATATGACGGCACAGCCTTGCTTCAAATGTTCCAAACGCCCTGGGAGACAGCGACCTAATGAGCGAGAAACGTGTTTTATGTCCTCCACCCTCCTGCTCTGTCCCTCTGGATGACTCATGTCTCTCTGAGAGCAGGGGTTCAGTTTCAGCAGATTAAACTGAGCTTGACCTCAAAAAAAAAGTGACAAAAGTGAAACAGGACGGAGCCAGCAGCGAACCGAGACAGAGTCATCAAACTGTTCTTTCTGAGTGAGACACATAACTGAGGATTACTAGTTATTATGTTGCCACAGTAACCAAGATAAGACAAGGAAATCAAGACACAAGTTGTTCTTTCCTGCAGTTGCATGACCTCAGACGTCCCTCCGGCCAAGCAGAGACCAAAAACAATGAGCCTTCACTCTGTTTAGCTTAAATGTTTGTTGAAGTAAATCAACAATCTAAAAGCACCACAGTCGCCATAATAACATAAAGTTTTCAAAACACAGAAAATACCTGCTCTGCCCTTTCAAATACCTGCAAAAACAAGGACTAAACCATAATACTCTTTACTGTAAGTGGAGAGACACTGACCCTGCAGCAGCATGTGGACGTTGTCGATGTCCAGGGGGATGGACCCCCTCTCCACCAGATCATCTCTGCAGTAGAAGTCTGACGACATGCTTTCTCATCCACAGCCTCCCGGCAGCATGGCACCACTCTGACAGAAAGAGATAAAAGACAGTGTTATTACAGTCAAGTGCAGCTTAGAAAAGTGAAGCGTAACATTATCTCTCATTAAAAGGTGTGATGAGTGGAAATTTCTGTGTATTAAAGCGTACTTTCTGTCCAAAAGAAATCTTACCTATCAATTCAATTTCTGCTAGTTAATCAGGATTGACACAAGTTATACATTTCGTAGTATTTATTTCAATATCAGAATCACTTGCTGAAGTTGCCATAATAACAATAGCAGACTTTAATAATAGAAAAATAGGACTATAGATGCATAGATCATGAAATTAAACTGAGCTGCATTGGACTGCACTTTCAGACAAATTCATTAACAATATGCACAAGCAAAATCTAATTTAATACATTGCATTTAAAAGCATGCATGAAACAAGAAAACAGTAAATTATCAATACACTATAGATTTTATTTATTTTTTGCAATTTTGCAATGTTGCAAAGATATAATTTCCCAACATCTTGTAAAATTTGCAACCAGTATCGTTAGTTTATTTTGCATTACTTATAAACAATGCTCAGACCAATCAATTTAAAAAATATGGAGCAATGAAAACTAGAATTTCATGAAGTTTCTTTAAATTCCCAACAGTCAGATAGATGCACAAACTGTTTTCATTGTACTGTTTATTTAACAGGGACAATGAACAAGACATAGATCATCATCCCATCATCCGGCATAACAGCTTTTAATCTTCTGCCCCTACAAAACAGGCCAAAGATGACAGTCTGTCCTTTTTATCAAACACACATGCAGCCATGTGCCAACATGTTAACTGCTTCTATTGAAAAATCTTTGTCTGAAAGTGCTTTACAAAGCAACAAAAGGGTGAAGAACATTACCAAGGTTTACAAACACGGATCACACATAGAAAAAGGATAAAAGTCAAACAATTTCTAGAGACCTTGAGTTCAACAGTTATTAACAGTCATTACTACAAAAGACCTTTTCAACAAACCAGCAGAAAATACTTTTTAAAATACAGTTTGGGGCGAGTTTAACATCTTTAATGGAGCGATGACACTCCGTATCTGTCAGTTTGCTGGGTGTTGGGCTGTGTTTTGTCCTGTTCCGTCTTGCCCTGGGATGGGAATAAGTGAACTGAGAAAAAATGTGTGACATTTAGACACCTTTCCAAATTCGCCTGCCGAATCAAATAAACCACTGTGAAAGAAATGAACGCTCTTTTGATTTCAAACATGACTGACAGTTTAAGAGAACAGACAGGTGAGTGAGGCTAAAATAAAACAGCGTTTAAAATGGCACTAGGCCTCGCTAATATGTCAGAGCGAATGTCAGAGCAGGTCAAATAGTAGCTGTAGGTTTGGTTTTAACCTGTCTGTACTGCCAGAGGGGGAGGGATCCCATCAGGTGAATAAATCCAACACTGTTATGTTTTAGCAACTTCCTGATGCCTCGCTCCCTGTAGCACTAAACATGTGCACAGCTGTTTGTACAAGTATGAGGCCATTAAAGGTCAAAGCCATATGAATGCTCCTCAAGCTAAAGGAGTACAACTAAGACATCACTGAGTGTTTCACAAGTCAGTCAAAACAAAAAAAAGAAGAAGAAGATTTGTCTAAATTTGGTTTATTTCTAATCATACACATTTTTTTGTCTCCATCAGGATTCAGAAGTGCATTAAAACACAGGTATGGACATACATAGGATGTTTAGGATTATTCAATGCAGTGCAGAAGTAAATATCATTTTCCATTTGCAATATGATCAAACCTTTAACCAAACTTATTTGAAATCTGTGAAGTATTAAGAGATCCTGCCGGTCATAACCTCCTTGGCAGACGTATTGGCATAATTTCACGCACTACAACTACAACAACACAATGACATGAATGGTGCGGCCTGTCTGCACAGTTAAAGATTCAAGGACACTGCGGGCGAAATTTCAGACTTTCAATTTAGACTCAGACCACATTGCTGACACACTTTGTTTAAAGAAAGGCTGCTGCGGAACCCGGGGCCACAAAAGCAAGAGCTCAGTCATTCTTAGTCTTGAGTGTTGACTGAGGAAGTGCCAGTAACACAATATGGTGCCATATATATATATATATATATATATATATATATAAAAGCTTTACTGTAGAGAATCGGGCGAGTGATCAGTAAAACCTTGAATTTCAATTTGAAGAAGAGGGAAAGGTCTTTTTTAACCCTATGCAAACTTATTAACACAAAAATACTGTTACTTTTGGAAGTAAGAAAGGACATTACATAAACAGGACCTTACTAAATCCATTGGTCTGTCTTCCTATAACTGTTTTTACAGTATGTGTAGTGGGCTATAATAAACACACATCACCTCATCAATTAAATTCCTGTAAACGCATAATGAGATGAAAGATATCGTCAAATTACTGGCTAGAAATTAAACTATTTAATAACGGAAAATTCAATAATTTGAATTAGCCCAATACATCTATCTTTCAAGTGCAATAAAAACAAAACCCGGACCTTTTAGTCCGAGGTTAGTCCCATGCTTCTGTTCAACCTTAACGCAAGAGTCCGACAGAAATGAACATGTGGAAGAAGTGGACGACAACATTAATGCATGCACATTGTGTATGTGGGGGTTAAACCACTATAGCGAGGCATTTGAGCTATCCCAAGGCTTCATGTCAGCTGCTGACTGAGACACAAGGGCTGGGGGGGAGGTGAGAGAGACAGTGGACAGGGGAGAGAGAAAGAGAGGGATTCCTGATGAAAACACAACATTTCCTGATTGGATAAGATAAGATAATCCTTTATTAGTCCCGCAGCGGGGAAATTTGCATAAGCTTGTCAAAACCAAAAGAGACTTTTTTTTGTGAAGAATTTGTAATAATATATGTTTTTTTATTCAATTAGCAGATATTCATCAATATTACAAGACTTGTACTGCAGTGAGGAAGAGTAAGCCGCAAAAATAACTTTTATAGTGAAGAATTTATAGCAAATGAAATGCCCTTATCCACCGCTTAACATCCACTCCTTTGACCACGAAAAATATCTCAATCACGATCAGTCAGGTCACGCTGTGTCAAGTGTGAGTTACGATCTGGCACAACTGATCACAAAAGTCACATTGAAAACAAGATAACCAAAGCCTAAGACTCACAGAGAGTGACTAATGGGAAACTGTCATGGGACTCAAACACAGATATCATTTTGCAGGAAAGGATTACACCTAATCAGCTATAACTATAAAGACAAACATACACTGGTGTATAAGTCATGGTTCACAAGCAAAAGGCAAGAAACTCCGAGGGTGATGCCTTACATGTGCTGCTTAATGAGTCTGAGTTGTTGCCATCAGGTCAAAGGTCGCGGTAAAGAGGTAACTGTCAGAGCCAAAGATCTTTTATACCCTGCAGTAAAGCTCTGTTAAACAATTCAATGTGACATGTTCATCTCAGTGTGTGTGTGACTGTATTTCATTATTGATTGTTGGAGTTTTCATTGCATTGTTTATATTCGTCTTCATTACCTCCAACAAAAGGGGTTCTGTTTTCCATTTGGTTTGTTTATCAGCAGGATTACGAAGAAGCTACTGGCCAGAATGGAAGATTGAAGCGTGGACCAAGAAAGAATGCATTGCATTTTGGAGCGGACTGGCCTTGGTGGAGGTCTTGTAGTTTGTAATGTTTTCGTTGTATTTGTCTGATAATGTCACAAGTAAAAGATTATATTTCCAAAACTAACTAAAATAGAAAGATTAAGAAAAAGGGAGGGGTGAATACGTGAGGAAGACAAGTCAGGCACAACAGGTGAAGATAGATAGAAGTGATTGTGAGGATGAAGGGGAAGAGATCTTAAGGGGGAAACGATGAGATATAGAAGAAGAAGATAATGAGTAAGAGACAGAAGAGAGTGAAGGGCAAGGGACCGAAACAGAGATCTGGCCCGTGACAGCTTCCCTGAGTCAAAGTCACAAGTCTCTCCTGTCAGCTCTAATTGTAGCAGTAAGGCAGAGGGCGGTGAAACACATGGCACACTGTTGTGGAAAAAGCACCGGGAGGGGGGGGAACGTCATGAGGCCACCACACCAGCAATAAGTGCTTTTTTAAATGTATCTTTATGCATGTATGTATCCAGCTGAGGTGCACACATTAATATTGTTTATAGCAGTAGGCTGTGGCGAGGTCAGAGGAGGAGAATGGGAGTGAGGCATTCAGTCGATGTTCACACCTCAAAGCTGCACAAGTCAGCTGATTGAACAGTCCAGATCACCTGACAGCAACAAGAGCTACATGTGTCATTGTATGATTGTCATGTAGATCAAAAAGCAAGACCCAAAGAAATTCCTCCAACCATGTACCACCCATCCTACAGCATCCCATCCTGAAAATAATTACAATTCTCCTCTTGGAGCGGTAAAGAATGAAATAGAAGTTGTTTAGTAGAACATGACTAAACTGAATTTAGTATTAAAATGTAACCGACACAATCCAGAACTGATTTGACATCCAGAGTTTGTACAGTAGATGTAAACAAATACCTGTGGAAACCACATCTACCACATTTCCCTGCAGCTTCAGGTTTGACGATGCCAACCACTTTCTCTACCGATTGTTCCTTCCTTGTGACTCACTTTGGAACAACAACCCTCTCTCTCTCTCATCGGTTCTCTCTAAATGATTTCCAGCAGGTCTTTGTCTAAGACTGGGCGACAAATCAATAGCTTGTGTGTTGCTGAGCCTGTCACACAGAGTGTTCCCAGACACACCCTGGAAGATATGATAATAGTGAAAAGAGGGAGAGGCGATCTCTGCTTTCATTTCACTGAAAACACAACACAGACGTGAGTGTTGGACCTTCAGTGTAACGTCAATTTAAACGTGCACGATATCTGGACGTTATCGTGAGGTCACCGAGATACATCTTGTGTGTTCGTTACCCAAATAACCATTAATCTTTAGCAACAACTAAGCACATACAATGGAGACGATGCTTTGTGACAATTCTCACACTTATTATGGTTTCATTCTTACAATTATGCAAAAGAAAAAAAAAGAAATCAGCTCTACATGCAGAAAGGCAGCTGTTGGACATAGTCCCCATCCAGCCAATCCTGGAATGTCTCCAGTCAACCTTTCTGGCAAGCAGCCTGCTGCTCTAACCTTTAAACTGGGACCGTCACCAGTATCCCCAGTATGCCGCCATTCAAACCAGGTCATGCATACTGTGGTGCATTTCTAATCCAGTGTGCTTAGCAGAATGATTGTCAGGTCACTACACTTATCGTCTGCATAGGTGGGTTGTGTCAATGTTGTTCATCTGCTTTAGCGGCTGGGAAGTGTGGATTAATAGCCATATAACTGAAGAAAAATTAGGCCAAAACATCATTTCTGGATTTCTCTGTTTGTTCATAGAGCTGAAGATGAATGAAGAGAGTGCCCCAACTCATAACTCAGCCTAAACAAAGATCTTTAGTGAGGATTTGGCAAAACATTTTTCGTCCAGCAATTACACAAACACTATAATCTTTAAAATTTTGAAAAATAATGGACATAAGGTACAGAGAAGATTATCCATTTGAATATTCTCCTCTATCTTGCACTGTAACAACACCAAAGTAACTGAAAAGCATCTGAGACGGATCTTTAGTGTAGCAGGGTGGCCTGATAACAAATCTGTCAAACAGGATTTGTCAACACTTTTGTAGTTTGAAATCAGCCATGATGTCTCTGAGTGAATAAGCCTGATAGCCAATCAAAAGCTGACAGCCACTATTTGAGATTTGATTCCCAATTCCTCAAATAATAGCCTTGTGAAGCAAGTGATTGTTTGTTAAATGAGTGGCGTGGCAATAAAATGCCCTTTTAAATCAGATTGAAAATGTATTTAAATCATTATTATTACATGATGTGACATTAACATCTCATTAGTTTTACAACATTTGACCATAATACTGCTTTATAATATCAAGTGTTACAAAGTGCCTCCCCTATGACTGCAGGAATGTGAGATAGTGTCTGTTATGAAGCCGTCAGGAGCCAAAAATAGAAGCAGGGAACAAGTGTGTACGGCTGCTTTCAGATCAGTTCAGTTGAGCCGTGTAATGAGTCCTTGAGGAAGAACAGAGGACTTTTTTTAATAACGCACACATAACAAGACTGTAATGAGGAATCAGTCTTTGAAAAACAAACCCTGCAGAGGGAAACACGGGTGGGTGATTGGGATAACGTCATAATACCTGGGATCAATTACAGCTGGGTGGTGTAAAGAGCCAATGCATTCTTTACAACTGCAGATACTACTCGTTGGTCTTACATTTGAATTAAATACAAACATTAAAACAGTTTATTGTACTTACATGTAGCAGTGGAGTGTGTTTTGGGGGGGTGAAAGATGCAGGTCCAGCCAATAATGATTTCCAATGTGGAGGAACAGATTCTGCTCTGTAGTAGTTGGTGGAGATGAAACCTGAAGAGCAGTTTGAAGGATCTGCAGTCTGCAGAGCTCCAGAGGCCGGGCCGGACTGTCACCGGAGAACCCTCAGCCATACCGGTGTCGACTCTCACTGGGAGACTAAATATAGAAACCAGTCAGGGTTCAACACACACAAACCCCGTTCCAGTTTGGCACTGGTGGCTGTCATCCAGGCTAAAAGTAACTGGCCCAACAAGTGCATGTAACCTGAAGTTTAATGTCAAACCTGGTACCTGAATGCAACCCTGGAACAATTCTCAAACCTGGGTACCTGAATGCAACTCTGGAACAATTCTCAAACCTGGGTACCTGAATGCAACTCTGGAACAATTCTCAAACCTGGGTACCTGAATGCAACTCTGGAGCAATTCTCAAACCTGGGTACCTGAATGCAACTCTGGAGCAATTCTCAAACCTGGTACCTGAATGCAACCCTGGAACAATTCTCAAACCTGGGTACCTGAATGCAACTCTGGAACAATTCTCAAACCTGGGTACCTGAATGCAACCCTGGAACAATTCTCAAACCTGGGTACCTGAATGCAACTCTGGAACAATTCTCAAACCTGGGTACCTGAATGCAACTCTGGAACAATTCTCAAACCTGGGTACCTGAATGCAACTCTGGAACAATTCTCAAACCTGGGTACCTGAATGCAACTCTGGAGCAATTCTCAGACCTGGGTACCTGAACGTAACACTGGAACAATTCTCAAACCTGGGTACCTGAACGCAACTCTGTTCTCCTCTCGTTCATTCATAAAGATTTAAACGGATGGAGAATACAAACTTCTTGCTAATTTACGAGAATATATAGAAAAAATAACGTTAATGTTACCGTTAAAGGCAGGGCACATATTAAAAGTTGTGAAACAGCATTTAAAGTATTAGTTATTAGAAGTAAGCAACAGGGGCACTGTTTGTATTGTACTGCAGTAATTTATACATACATATATATTGTTGTTGTTTTTTCAGACACAAATAAGCTATCCACATTAGGTGTTTTACACCTATAACAAATATAACATTCGGTGTAAAACAAGGAAAGTGTTCTAGCAAATTGTAAAACACAAGGAACACAAATTCCATTAAGGAGCAGAGTAATAACAAAGCTTACTAAACTAGAAAAATAGCATCAAAGCTAGAGTTGGTTAAACTGCTGTAACATGGTTCAGTGCTCAAAGGTCACAGGTGAGCATCAATACTACAAGTGAGCACCAGAGGTCAGCACAGCATCACGATACTGCTGAGCCTGTGGATCTGCAGGCAAAACCAACAGGATGTCTCAGTGTTTTAGTCTTTATTCATATGTTTGTTGACATTCTGTTTCATAATGAGCTGTTCAGTGTTACTGACATCTTTGACTGCAGGCCACTGAGCAGCTCTACTGGGGCAAATGGGTGAAAAGTGCCTTGCCCAAGCTCAGTGGTGGTGGTTTGTCAGTTATTTTCCCCTAAGAAAACAAGGATGAGTTTTAAACCCTTAAAATGCCACAAGTTTGAACAGTTATAGTTCAATGACAACTGAGCAAAACTTCATCTAGGGATGAAGATGATGTGACACGGTCAAAAGCTCCAGAACAAGTTAGTAAGTGGACCTTAAGAGTATGGATTGATTGGATGGAACGGGCCAACAGGTCACAGACCCTGGGGCCCAAAGTGTCAGATACACACAAAAAAGATACAAAGAGACTAACAACGAATATAAAAAGGAGCCAATCATTCACGAAGAGACACAAAACAACTAAAAAGAGACACAAGACGTCTACAAATAGTTTCAAAACAGCCACAGACAAAAAATAACTACAAACACCAAAACAACTACAAAGAGACACAATATATCTAAAAAGAGACTAAATGAACACAAAGAGACTAAATTACCAGAAAGAGACAAACACGATGTCTACAAAGTGACACAAACCACTACAAAGAGTCACAAAATGACCACAAAGAGACACAAGATATCTAAAAAGAGACAAAAAACAACTTCAAAGAGACACTAAATTACCACGAAGAGACAAACAAGTTGTCTACAAAGTGTTACAACCCGGCTCTCAGGCTGCAACATGAAGGAGACAAGACAAGTGTAAATGTAATAAATAGGCACATTTATTTCACAAATACTAATAACTAATAACATAAACTAAACTAAAACTAAAAACCAGCAGCTGGGTCAGCCAAGCAAGAGCCCCAGGAGGAGAGAGCTGAGATCCCTGTTCAGGTGCTGAGTCTTTATGACTGGGACTCTACGATGCTCAGGTGTAGCTCATCAGCAGCAATCAACAACCTGAAAGACAAAGAACCAAAAAGCCGGACATTGACCCCTACTAGGAAGGAAGGGTCGTCACAAAATAACTACAAAGAGTCACAAAATGACCACAAAGAGACACAAGACATCTACAAAGTGGCACAAAACAACTACAAAAAGTTACAAAGCAGCCATAGACAAAAAACAACTACAAAGCACCAAAACAACTATAAACAGACACAAAATTGACCAAAGAGACACAAAATGGCAACAAAGAGACATAATTCATCTACAACTAGACACAAAACAACTACAAAGACACACTTAATGACCACAAAGAGACACAAAATGACCACAAGAGACACAAAACAACTATAGAGAGAAACTTAATGACCACAAAGAGACACAAAACAACTATAAAGAGAAACTTAATGACCACAAAGAGACACAAAACAACTATAAAGAGAAACTTAATGACCACAAAGAGACACAAAACAACTATGAAGACACACTTAATGACCACAAAGAGACACAAAACAACAATAGAGAGACACTGAATGACCATAAAGAGACTAAACAACTATAAGTCTGCATGTCTAAATGCCCAGAGGCCCACTGTCTCATAATCCGCCCATGCTTTAGAGGAGATTGTTTTAGCTGTCTCCATGGTAACGACTGAATTCTCAATCTCATCACTGAAGTTGTTATGGTGCTACCCGATGTACCAACACCTTTTCTAAGACATATGACGGCTTTTTTCCCCCTTTAGGGTAGTTGTTTTTCCTCACATCAATAAGATCACATTTCGGCTTCTGTTCTTTCCTTGCAGAGTTTTAAATGTGCTCACTATTTGGCAGAAGTATTAGGAATCCTACCATTGCTTATGCAGGAAACTGGCCCTCAGAAGTGGAGCTGGTTCTTTTAAAATGTATTAATTAATGAAATGAAAGTATTTCCCTCTAAAACTTAAAGAAATAATGACAAAAAAAAGCAAAAAGCTGCCAATAATTGCACTGTAGAGCAGGAGTGTGGAGATCCAGGTTTACACCCTTTTGTACTGGATTACAATCATCCTCATTGTAATCCTCTCTGTTCATCCGATGACATCCTGTTATTCCACACCCTGCACATCGTTCAATAACAGCCTCCAGATGGGTAATCTTTCCCCCGATAGTGAGGAGGACCGGGCCCTCTGAGAGGAGAGTCAACCCGTCCTCTGGCTCAATTTTTCTTCTAATCTAACTTTAATTGCTTGGCCTCAATTTTTTTGAACTTTTGCTTTTAAAAAAAGATTAATTTCCCGAACTACTTGAGAGCCGTTCTGCTCCGTTGGCTCCACACGCTGCCCCCGGGGGCCTCCGCTCGAAAGGTAATTTCTTGATGAGGTGCTTACTCACCCAAATCAATTCTTCCCCTTTCTTCACATCCTCATTGTCTCCTACACAGACTGACACATGCATCCTTTTTTTGTTGTTTTTTTTTTGCTTTACTCATGCAGTAATAGCCAGCTTTCTCTCTTGACTGTGAGGAAATGTCAAAAAATAAATAAGGACATAATGAAAAGGGTGGGACAGAGTGGCGAAATAAGACGAGTGTTGGAGCTCAGGGGTGAAGTCATTACAGTCGGCGTGTGAGAACAGGAGCAGGGTCGGACTTATGGAGCCGGCTAATTGGGCTTGGATGATTGAGTAGACACAGGTAGGCTCTGTGTTGGAGTATGTTTCCCCCCTCCATCTCTTCTGTGTGGATGAGTACGAACAAAAGGGAAGACTCTTTCCCCCCCTTAATCAAGCTAATGGAGTGGGAACGAGCCAAAGGGTGATGTAGATGGGCAGCGACAGGTAGAAGGGCCTCCAGGGGGGGTTTAGTTTAGGGAGTCAAAGGGGGGGGACGGAGGTGAGGACTTCACCCTCTGAGTGGCAGGACATGAGATGATAAAAAGCCCTGTCTTGTCCCGTCAGATCCATTAGTGGTTCAGGTCTGAGGAGCACACAGGGACGAGTTCTTGTTATCCGTCCACGCTGCCAAAGAGTAACTTCAGAGCTGATAGCAGAGGCATCAAACGTGCGTCATTTGTATTCTTATTGTAGATTCAACAGTTAAAACATTTGCGAGATGATCCTGCAAAGAAAGAAGTCACAGTGGTGAGTGAATTCAGCTTTAATGCTTCATGAGGAGTCATTTTCTTTCACCTGTTGTTCACCTGAATTTAAGTGTAATGTCTAAAAGCTTTATGTTAGATCTTTTCCCAAACGGCTGTTTCAAAGGTCAGGAATGGACTCAAACTGTTTAAACAACATTTTTAATTGTATTTACATGTCCTTTTATGTTTCTTTTGCATTTTGTCTTTTGACTATTTTGTCACTGAAGTGCTGAATATATAAACTTGTCTTGCTTTATCATAAAAAAATAAAAATGTAATGGGCAGTCTGTTGTCGAAGATCCATATGTTGATATGACCAAACTTTGAAGAACAGCTACTGAATGGATCTTTCGATTTCAGATTTCAGATTTCAAGTTACAAGTTTAGATGATGTTCAACAGAAAACCTGTTGAACATCACTTCAGCTCGGCATGTTGGGTAATAAGACGACCACTACTAATTCATTTGATTCTGTGGTGTCAATAACAGACATTTCAGAAGCGTGTCATTCATCGTGTGGTCTCTTAAAGACTTAGTTGTCATAAAATATGCAGCTGTAAATCTTTTTAAAGAGGAAAAATAAGTGAATAAATTCAACCTTAATGAGCTTTTTTTACAAAACTGCCTTTTTATTTTTTTTTTTTTTTTTTAATTCGGTTTCAAGTACATAAATCCATCACCAGAAGAATGACACTATTTTATCATAATTTAAAAACACAGTATACTTATTTATATTTCAAGAAAAGTTCAATGGAAATTTGTAATTGAATTACTTTAAAGATCCAAAAATGCTTCGTAACGTGTTTGCCAGACTGGGATTAGTTTACGGGACTGTTACTTTAAAGTTGTTCATCATTAAGTGTTTTTGTCGTCTTGCTCTGAGGAAATAGAGCTTCAATGGGACTTCCTGATTGTGGAGCTCTAGTGTGAGGAGTCAAACGGTCAGTCTTTATAACATCAAGATGGAAATTGCAGCATGTCTTGGAGGTTTGTCTAAAACAAACTGAGGGTTAAATAAGCTTAACTTCAACAGCAGAATCTCATTAACAACATCTATAATAAACAGCGTATAATGATATAAAACTAGAATAAATGTAGAAGCTGATAACAGGCACAAGAAAAACTAGTTAAGTATCATCCTGAACACGACTCCTTCACAGTGACCTCAGAATGCATTAGAGAGTCTGTGGTTAAGAAAAGCATTAAATATTACTGATTACTACAAAAGAACACTCTTCTTTTTAGCCTCAGGACTGGAGCTGGTTTGTGTTCTGTCTCTGTTCTGCTTTAGTGTCCTTGAGCAAGTCACTGACACCTTTCCAGCTTAAAAACCCTCCTTTAACTTCTCATACATCTCCATCTTTCCTTCACATATGAACACACCAGGCTTTAACCTTTGACCTCTCGCCCTACAGGAGGCCCGGACTGCTTCTACTGTCTCTGCTCTGGATCTCTCTGCGGCCGGTCTCCCTCCAACGACCGTCAGCCGTCAACCTGCGGCGCTTCATCGGCTGCGCCGTCCGGGAGTTCACCTTCCTGGCCAAGAAGCCAGGGTGTGGCGGGCTGCACATCACCACCGACGCCTGCTGGGGGCGCTGTGAGACCTGGGAGGTGAGGGTGGGGCAAAGCAGAGCTGACAACTTCACACAAGAGATGGTCGTCTGCTGTTTGAATCAGAAGGAGAAGAAGATGGATTAAATGTAGAGTCAGAGAGAGAGAGAGTCAAATGCAGAGAGAGGGAGACAGAGATAGAGAGAGAGAGAGAGAGAGAGAGAGAGAGAGAGAGAGAGAGACAGAGAGTCAAATACAGAGAGAGAGACAGAGAGAGAGAGAGTCAGAGACAGAGAGAGAGAGAAATACAGAGAGAGGGAGACAGAGAGAGAGAGAGAGAGAGAGAGAGAGAGAGAGACAGAGAGACAGAGTCAAATACAGAGAGAGGGAGACAGAGAGAGAGAGACAGAGAGAGACAGAGACAAATACAGAGAGAGAGAGAGAGAGAGAGAGAGAGAGAGAGAGAGAGTCAAATACAGAGAGAGAGAGAGAGAGACAGAGAGAGAGAGAGAGAGAGAGAGTCAAATACAGAGAGAGAGAGAGACAGAGAGAGAGTCAAATACAGAGAGAGAGAGAGAGAGAGAGACAGAGAGTCAAATACAGAGAGAGAGAGAGAGAGAGAGAGAGAGAGAGAGAGAGTCAAATACAGAGAGAGAGAGACAGAGAGACAGAGAGTCAAATACAGAGAGAGAGAGACAGACATTTGTTTTCTCTTCCCTTCCTCCACAGGGAGGTCAGAGCAAGGTCACACATACAGCAGACAGATGCATAAATATTAGAAACAGAAACATGTGCATCTTTCTGTGTTCCTTATATCTGACTTTTTGTCACATACTAACGAGAGGCTGCGTGAAAACTATAAATCCTGCAGCGTGCAGTAAAACTGTACTTAAGGTGAAGTGACAGCAGCGCTCTCCTTAACGATGCCTCAAGTGCAGAAACGACACAATTGGATTTCATAAGTCAAAAAAAAAAAGAAGTGCTGTGAAATCTCAAGTTTCATCTGGTGCATTGTATTCAGTGACAAGAGGCATTAGGAGGCTCATGACTCTCTCTCTCTGCTTTGTTATTGTGGAGGAGCTGATGGTGCGTTCAGGAGGCCCCAACTTTTGAGGTCGGGCTGGGTGGAGGGAGTCGATGTCCGACTTCATGGCCAGTCTGTAGGACAGACAGGTTTCACAGCCTCCACCTGATGTGAACAAACGTTATGAAAGAGAATTCTTTAAATTACTGCAACAGCAGAATAAGATTAAATCTCTTGAACGCCGACACTACAGGAAATGAATAGAAGCTTTGCAGATGTGTCACAAAATCTCCTGCAAACACAGCTTCACTGGAGGCTCACTGTGTGCAAGTTATGATGAGCTGAAGAAAAAGACTTCATTTCAAAAAGGAAAAAGTCAAATAATGGTGGATTTGTTTCCACGTCGGGTTACTGTGACATGAGGAAAAAGGTTTTAAAGGTAGCTGGTGAAGCTTTTATAACAATGACGGTGCTCTTAAAGTTTAGTTTAAGTTGGTTGTTTTCAACGATAAAAAAGTCAATACTTTTGTAGACGTACTCTATATTTCTCTGGCATACTAAATAGTCTGGAAGTACAGGTATTCAAATATACAGAATGTTGTTTTTGAGGGAGGAAATGCATTCAACACAGTGAATATATTTATTTCTCCACATTTCCACATATTGATGGAAATATTATTTAATCAAAAAAACATTGATAGAGCTTTCAACTTGAATTTGACTGAATGGGTGTTGTAATCAAGGTGCTTTGCGAACATAGAAATTCAGGAACAAACAAGTTTAAATTTATTAAATTTAATAATTGCAGGGCTATCAGAGAATAATCGCTCAAAATGTAGTAACTAATAAACTTTTGTGGCATGGACAGGTGTTTCCTTTTTCCAAAATGTAACAATAAGCAACTTAAATCTTCAGAATAAGCTGTTGTGGAAAACTAAGAGACGGTTAGCTGACCAAAAGCGATTAAATGTCCTATTCTTTATCAAAATGAGAAGATGTACATTTAGAAAACGAATTAGCTTAGTGCCCAAGAGCTATAAAACTCTAATAAGGCCGTCCAGTTAGTTTTACACCAAATTCTGTTGAGAAGAATGAAACGTCCAGAGCCAACATCAGCAACATCATCAAACTTTTTCAGATTAATAACCAGTTTAAGATAAAATAATCCTTTATTAGTCACGCAGCAGGGAAATTACAGCAGCAGAGAGGATAGTGCAAACAAGAGACATAGTAAAAAAAAAACAAGATCAAAACAAGTATTATAAATAAGTAATAACACAGTAAAGAATATTAAATAAATAAAAAAAGTAGAAAATCCACAATAACTAAAATATTATAGAAACAGACAGAATACTTTTGGTATCTTACAGTGGATTGCACATATTTTTATATTATATTTCTATTGTTTATGAGTAAAGGTTGTTAAGATAATTTGTGTCTGTTATGAGCAGAAGCCGGTCCTGGACCCTCCCTTCATCGAGTCCTACCAGCGGGTCTGTACCTACAACGAGACGCGTCTGGTCTCCGTGAAGCTGCCCAACTGCCAGCCCAACGTGGAGCCCACCTTCACCTACCCCGTGGCCCTGAGATGTGACTGTGGCGTCTGTCGGACCAGCACCACCGAGTGTGTAACGTCTGTCTGAAAACAAACCTGAACACAGTGGAAATACATGTTGTTTTATATATATGTGGTACACCCCCCTGTTCATCCCCTTCTCACTACTCGACAAAGCCAATTCTTTGAACAGATGTGATTTAATGTAATATTTTGACCGTTCACAATAAGCCTATGTTTTTCTTATTATAAGGATATACTGTATATACAATTTTCTTTACTGGTAATATGATAATCACATGGGGGGGTGATTCAGTAGTTTGAACAAAAAATACCAAATACTTTTCTTTAAAAATATGAGTAGGATTTTTCAGGGTAGTACGCCATCATGTGACTAAGGTAACAAATGTATTTTTATCTTTATTCATAACTAGCTGACTTTATGTTGCGATAAATAATGTTATAGCTCGCAACATTAGTGTTGTGCTAACTAGCTGGCTTGAATTCTTCGCTGTAAGTATTCGTGGTGATGTGTATGTTACTCTATATTAATGTTTTGGTTAAATTGAAAGCACCATCAAATTTGAAAATACAGATATGCACCTATACCAAGTTTGGACAGTTTAAATTTCTTTTTGATCTGTACAAACAAAATTTGTTTAATAGTAATAAAGTTATAATCTGTTTTTGACATAATTACCCTATAAATGCGTACTACTTGTGCACATATCATATTGCTATTCAAATGATACATATTTTAAAATAAATTATACATTGTTCTTAAGGTGAGCATCTTATCCCTTTTTCTCCTTTTAAGGACTGCTCGGCCGAAGAATCAGGTAATCAGCTAAAGTTACCTGAAGTCCTTTTTCAGCACTGCTGGTCTATTATTTTAATTATAAACTTATTCCACGGCTGTTAGTTTACTAAAAATATACGCTTATTATCAGATGTCCATAATAAAGTTAAATTTAGGTTCTTTTTTTAACACTGTTCATTTCTTATTTCCTGTAAAATATGTATACAATTTCTGTTATTTGAAATCCATTAA